>NW_013550587.1:945761-1174476 GCF_000709125.1 Exophiala aquamarina CBS 119918
TCAGCAGCAGGGGCCTCCTCTATAGGAGGAGCTTCTTCAGCGGCAGCGGTAGCTTCCTCAGCTGCGGAAGCCTCTTCAATAGCTAGGACTTCTTCAGCGGCGGGAGCTTCTTCCGCGGCGGGGGCTTCTTCAGCGGTAGGAGCTTCTTCAGCGGCAGCGGTAGCTTCCTCAGGTGCGGAAGCCTCTTCAATAGCTAGGACTTCTTCCGCGGCAGGGGCTTCTTCAGCGGCATGCGCTTCGTCGGTAGCAGCGGCGGCCTCATCAACCGGAGCCTCGTCAGTAGGCTTATCTTCCGCAATAGGCGTGTCTTCCGCATCAGGAGTCACTTCAACAGCGGGAGGCTCTTCTGCCGTAGGTGTTTCTTCCATAGCCGGGGGAGTTTCCTCGGTCACCGGTGCCTCATCAGTAGCAGGAGTCTCATTAGCAACGGCATCTTCCGTAGCAGGAGGTTCCTCTGGAGGCTGGTCGCCTACAGCATCTTCGAAAGGAGCTTCTTCATCGGGCGTCTTCTCCTCAGCTGGGGCTTCTTCAGATGGAGCAGATGTATCTTCAGTTGCTGCTGCTTCAGTATTGGTGCCTTCTTCAGTCGTAGCTTCGGTGACCTCTGTTGTGTTTTCAACAGGGTCCTGAGTATCAGATGTATTTCCCTCGGTAGGTTCGGTCGAAGGTTCTTCTGTGACCTCTCCCGTAGGAGTATTTGGCTGATCCTCAGCAGGTGTTGCAGCGTCTGCACTGACTTCCACAGTATTTGCGCCCTTTGCACCATCTTCCTCGTCTTCCTCGTCTTTAATCTCGCCATCTGTGGTGTTTTCTGTAGTGGGCGGAGAATCACCTTCGGCAGTTGGCCCAGGCTCTACAGCAGCCTCTGCATCGGCAGAATTTTCCTCGGCAGGGCTCTCCCCCTCATCTGGAGTGCTATCAGCTTGCTTTTCTGTGGCTTCATCGGGAGCCGGTGCCGGAGTCTCAGCATCCGCTTCCGCCGTTGAGGGAGGGTCGCTTTCGACGGGGTCCTTTTCAGTGGTTTCCTCCTTTGTCTCTGTTTCCACAATAACTGCGTCACCAGATTCATATCCAGTTTCTGCTGGTGGTGGTTCCTCGTTTGGTTCATCTCTTGGAGTATCACCAGATGGTTGATCCTTAGTTTCCTCTTCTGCCGAAGCTTCAGCTGAACCTCCTCCTGGTGAGGCTTCAGGCGTAGCTTCAGGTACAGGTTCTTGATCATTTGAGGGGAATTCTTCTTCATTTGCTGCAGGTGATTCCTCGGCGGTATTCTCAAGAGTATCATCACCTTGTCCCGCTTCTTCTGGGATAGTTTCTGGTTCCGGAGGAGAATCCTCTGCCTTCTCCGCTACGTCGGTTGTGGCGGGTGGATCGTCCGCAGGTGCTGGCTCGCTGGACTCCGCACTTGAGGTACCCTCACCCACTTCTGCTGGTACATAGGAGTCAGAACCGGCACCCACATCTGACATTGCTTTTTCAAGGACCGATTGAACCTCGTCAGGAGAAGCGTCCTCTTGTTGCAGCTTTTCGACCTGTTCGAGGACAGTTTCAGACTCTGGCTGGTCTTCTTTTGCAGACTCGCTGGCTGGGGGTTCCTCAGTATCACCATGCTTGGCTTCGTCACTGGATTCAACAGCAGGTGGTTGGGTTGATGTTTCCTCTGGTTCAGCCTGTTGCTCTGCCTGTGCTGGGTCTTCTTCTGGCGGGCTTGTTTCTCCCTCACCAGTGACGCCTGATTCTGCTTCTGTAGGTTCTTTGTGCCCATCCGGTTCATTGGAAGCTTCCTCTGCCTTCTCGTCTGGAGACGGCTCTTCTACTAGCCACATATATTAGCCCTGTACAACGGTTGCCATAGCAATAACGACTTACCTTTATCTTCTGAAGCGTCTGTCGCTTCGGGTGATGGAGGGCCTTCTTCGGGCCTTTCTTCTGCAGGAGGTACAGCTGCCTCCTCACCAAGATGTTTGTCGTCGAGAATTACGATGTCTATAAAAACGTTAGTTAACAGCCAGAACACCTTATCCTTATTAGCTTACCTTCCATGTCGTCGAACACGGAGTCATCCGCCGGATGCTCGTTAGGTCTGTCGTCGATCACGGGTGGAGGTAGATCGTTGGACTTGAAACGATCGTCAGCATATGAGTAGCTGGGATAGAGTCGTTCAGGTGGTATTATAGGATGAGCAGAAAAGGTGAGAGTGTTCAGATCATATGTCCTCCATTGAAACACTGGGAGTTGTGCATACTGGTGCTGGTAGTAGTATTGCTGTGCCATCTGTGGCCTCGGCTGATTTGGTGCCATCGTCGGCCCAAGGGTTGAATTCAACGTTCTTCTTATTCTTTCTCTTCTTGTTCTTGTTCTTGTTGTTGCCCATAGCAGAGATGGGTGGTTAGATGGGAGGGGTTAAAAAGCTGGGTTCGTGAGTGGCCCTATGCAAGGTGCTTCTCGTCACACCTTTGGGCGAATATCACGAATGTAGCAGAGGAATCGGAAGTCAAAGAAAAATGAGATGACGTGACTCTGCTGCTGAGATGGTGGTCGGAGGGATGCGGGCAAGAGACAAAAAGAGACGAGTGCAGGTTCAACCTAGGTAGAAGGTTTAAAGGGAAGGGGAATGGCTGTGCCTGCTTGACTCGTCGCGAAATGATGGGCAAATAATGACACATATGAGAGGTTGATGAGTGGACTTGTCCATTGAGAAAGGTTGAGGCATCGTGCTATCAGCAATCCCACAAGAAGCTGGCCAATTGCCCAGTAGACGGTTTCGCAATTGGACCACGTTAGCGATGACAAGTTTTAATCTCGCTCCGAATAAGGAACGCGGGAAAAACCAGGAAGGCGAAATTTAGGAGCGAGGTGTTTTACCGATGACAGAGCCAGGGATAAAAAGTAATGCAAGAGGTAGCGTGGCTCGACAACCACCACGGGGTAAGTCGTCTGAGTCTGAATCGAAGCAGGGTCAGACAATCTGCAATCGACACTGGCATTCTACAAGGTGAATTGCCGCAATTGGACGAAATGTGCATGATGAGATACCATGATTGGATCGTGGCAAAACGGAAGTGGTACTTAGGTTGATGCCCAATGTACCATGACTGGACAGCCAGACACAGTAATTGCAGAAAGAAAAACGAAGTAATGCAGGCTGTGTCTTCGTTAGGCTTCCGAAGGCCACCGTAGTCGGTGTCTGCGATAGTTTCTTCTCAAAAGTGGAGTGACAGGCCTCTTATCAGATCATATCATTGACTGGATGAGTGGAACAACCATTTTGGCTAAGTCATAACCGTTTCGACCAGTTCGTTGTAAGACGTGGAGGTGTTCATTGAACAGCCCAATCCCTGTACATGGCATCATGCTCTCATTCGTTCTGGCCCTGGGCATCAACTGCACGGCGTAGAGAGAGAAAGACAGAGAGAGCATGTGCTAGAATCAGTCGTGTGGCACAAATCTAGTCTTACCTGCCAGATGCGGGAGTGGTATTGGACGCAGACATTGCTAGGACCTTGGAAAAGAGAAAAGGAAGTTTTCTCTCTTGCATCCCAAGGTTGGGCTCTTTCCCGTATCATGTCATCGGGATCCTTGTTTTTCCGTGGGCCGGATCGAGCCGAAAGGGCAAGGGGCAGCCAGACGCCCAAAAATGGAAAGCACGACCTTGGAAATCCGGAGTCAATCGGCCTTGGCGTTTATGTTTGGTTGTCTCCTCAGAAGAGGTCCTTTGAACCGTCGCCTCACTTTGAATCCGGGCGACCAGATGGCCGCAGCTAAGCGGACCGGTTTAGGAATTGGTGTTCTTCGTCAGACTGAGCCGTATTGCGACGGAGATACTTGGCCATGGTGGCTACGCTGCCGCCTTCAGTTGGTATTCCAGTCTGTCTGTTGGCATTACTTTCATCAACGGCGACTGGACGCTTCATCTTCGTCGTTCCAGAATGGTGCTTCAAGGGAAACTGCCACAGTGCTGGTTGAATGTCGTTGTCACTGATCCAACGACAAGTGGCTGATCTGCAGTCCGCATATACTCCGCCCCAGACCAGGTACTTTCTACCGGAGAAATATCACAAATGAGCATCCATCATGATCTACATCCCATCTCTCTCTGACTCACTGACTGAGCGACCTCAGCAAAGATCTCGGTCCATCTTTTCTCGCCACTGCGGCCCGAAACGCTTCATAGCCCAAATGACCGACGCGCTGGAAAATGTCCAAATTCCAAGAATAGTAAAAAGCCAACCGTTGCCAATTGAAGCGATTAATGGTGCTCCAACAATGCCACCAATACACGACAAGATGTTTCGACATAGATTATTCAAAGCCACCCCGGATGAAGACCTTCCAGGCATGAACTCGGTAAGCATCGTGGTGGCCATTGCAAAAATAAGCATTGAACCAACCCCGTAGAAGAAATTCGCAATCATCTGTGCAAGGAAAACACGTGTCAGCATCTGGTACCTTGCATAGACCCGTTTTTGCGCCCGACAGGTGACTCACAGGTACAATCCAGAACACTCCCTTTTCTACTGTCCATCCATACCAGATGAACGCTGCTGGGTACAGACAGGCACCAAGCCACGCGTTCTCTCGCATGCGATCCTCTGGATGATAGATCAGTTTGCCTCGTTCATCAATACGGTTGGCCTTCAATGCCTCTCGCTTCATGATATTGTCCATCCATCGGCCTCCAAGGAGGCTGGCAAGGAGGTACCCGAGCGAATTTGGTATGTACAGGAGGCCAATGATAATGGTTTGATACGCATACGGTTCCCTTTCGAATGTGTACTGTATGCTGACGTTCAAGACATAGAGTGAGCCAAATGTCACTGCAGAATAGTACACCGTCAATAGAACAGGCATGAACCTGAGGTACATGATAACCCTCAGTGGATCTAAAAACATAATTCGGGCGGCCTTTAGATATTTCTTGGACTTTTGTTGGGCCACTTCTCTAGTGGAGGTTCTGCTCAACGGAGGCCTGGAACCGCCCTGCAACGACGAGGCATTGTCCGCCTCTGCGATTTCGACAACACTTTTAGTCTCCGGCAGAGTCTCTGGCAAAGCAAAGAAGACCAACACCCAGGTTAGGACTAAGTCGAAGGAATTAGTAAGCTTTCGTCACAAGATCGCGGCGAAATTCCGGCGATCCAACATCTCCACCGAGCAGGGTATTGATTCTCACCTCCGTAAATCACCAGAGCCCATTGAGTGGCCCTCCAGTTCCAATGCTGTCCGAGGATACCACCCAGGATCGGAGCCAGAAAAGGACCACATAAAGGTCCGAGATAGAAGATTCCCATCGCTCGACCCCTCTCCTCACTGAGCCAGATGTCCGCGATAGTTCCGGCGCCCACGGCTTGGACAGAAGCTGCAGCGCCGCCAGCAAGTAGTCGTACAACGATGAGCATGGATATGGAATGAGCAACAGCGCTCAGAACAGAAAACACTATAAACAATGCAAATGAGGTGAGGTAAATACTTCGTCGACCGGACGTCTCGGAGAAAGCGGACCACCATAACGGAAATATAGCCATGCTTAGCATGTACAAAGCGACAGCTAGGTTGGTCGTGGTGGGTGTAGTATTGAGATCGGAGGATACCTGGTCAAGGGTTGCTATACTGCCTGTTAGGGAATGTCACTGGATCGATGGGTTCGAAATTGAACCTACGGAAGATGATGGCGCTCCCAACTGGAGCAGCAGCGCCTGCGATAGCCACGATAAACGTGATGAACCATTTCACGTTGTTTGGGTAATCATATGGATTGGTGACTTCGGCGACCAAAGCAAAACGGGAGAACAATCCTCGTCGTCTGGCCCGAGGGACCTTGACCGTAGGCTGTTTTGGAGTAACCGTCCGGTGGAGGGCGTCGGTCTGAATTTCCACATCCTGGGATTGTCGAGTGGTGGATTGTGTATGCACAGAACGTATAGATTGGCCGTCGATATTTTCGAATTTCTGTTCGATTTCTTTGCTGAAGTCTTCAGCTAGCGGTGATGGTCGCTGGTGGATGGCATCTGGTGGCGAGACGGCCTGTATTTGGGGTCGTTCATCATCGGCGCGAGACATCTCAGATTCTTGTTGAAGATAGGACTAATCCGCTACGGAGATGGTCGAATACTACTCGCGGTGTATCGGCTTCCCAACTCATCATTCAAGGCATTCGATCTGCTGTCTTATGCCGAAGGAAATAAATTGTAGTATGTCCAGAAAGTTAGTGGTTGTGATCGGGAGTTGCAAGATGGACTCGTGAAAGCGCGGCAACTGGCAGCGGTAAACTGCACATCATCCAAGGTACAGGCTAGGCTAGGCTGGCTGGATGTTACATGGCAAGGATAAACATTTATCTCTTTGGGAAGTTGAAAGCAGTAACAAGTTCGCAGTTTGCTCACCTTCGTGGGTGGAGGCCCTCGAAAGCGCCCAGGTAAATTGGCCTCTTCCCAAACCATTTTTCCCAACCCTAGTATCTGGTGCAAATTCCCCACGAAGCGGAAGGATGATGGAGGCGAGAAAGAGCCAATGATGACAAAACCGCGGAGGGGTTTGTCTTCATCATTGGTGAGATGGACCGGTAGAAGATCTCGACGCTCGCTCTCTCGCGTGCCGACTTTGCCGCGACGCCGTAACGTCATTGGGTGGGTTGTTTTCAGAATTGGAGAACGTCGACCGAAGGGCTCATGCATACTTGTATTTTTTGGTGTCGTACATCGGTGGTCCAAAGCCCAGACAAGCATGGTTGATAGCGATAAATGCTGCTTGCCACAGGAGGGGAAATGCGGTCGATTACCGTTCACAATCCCCGTGTAACCTGGGATAATGCAAGGTCCGCATTACAATCTGATCGCACGAAGTGCATGTTGGAGATCTCTGATTATCTGGCTCAGTAGGCATAGGCTTGGTTCGAAGCCACCAGCCAGGGTGATGAAACCGGCCTTGGTGGGGAGCTTTATGTACGATGCCGAGGCTCAACGGCCAGAAGAGTCAACCTACATACTTAGAGAGCACGGCCCTTGGCCCTTGAACGCGCGGAATAAGCAGGCTTCGTGGCGCCAGGAGAGCTTTGGAAGCTTGTTGGCCGTGATTCCGATTCCCTGCAGCTCACTCTGTCGATAGTAAACATGTGATGCTCACGTACCCTTTTTAGTTTCATGCCCGTGATCGACCCTGCATGGATCTCATGAAGACAACAGCTACCTATGCCGACCTCAGCATTGCTCTGGAGTGAGCTTCGCTTCTCGGGACGGCCGCAGGGTGATGCCGCAATGTGTACGATTGACGAACACGATGCTACAGGAGCGGACAAAGACATTCAACGTGGATATTAGCATTTTGGTGTTCACGGTTGTTGGAATAACCAGGTGGTAGCACAAGTCTCCAAGACGGCTGGAACTCGCATGCAGGAGCACAGGCACATACGATTGCACTCGCACGAGGTATTTAGTCACCCTCGCACAGCAGAAAGGTCTCCAATCGCAAGACACCCGTGGGATAGAGCGCGTTTAGCCTGATGAAAATCAAACTTGCATCTGGTAGGAATCAGTTACAGAGGATATTGCGTCCCCATTCATCGCGAAGGAAGTACATTGATTTGCGTAGATACGAGGGCGCCAGTAAGTTTATAGAACAGGCGAGAGGCTGGCGAGGCAAGAGAATGATTTGACAACCCTCCCCACCGACAGCAAGCCGCCCTGTAGCCCCTTTCAGCCTTATCAATCCCTCAGCCTTGGGGGCTAGATACGGAGCCCAATGTTACGAGCCCAATGTTATACCATTGGGATCGCGTCATTGCCACAGGAGGGACTGGCCTATTGCCACCCTTGAACTACTATAGTTAGTGCAGTTGCTGAAGCGATTAGTTTTGGTATCAAGCGGGCCAAATTACTCCATGATAAGATCTGGGACTGGTGAGACCGGTAAAGTATTGAGTAAGATTTTCGTGCCCTTGGCGGCTCCCATTTCGCCTTCACTTTTCTCGATGCTGACTAGTAAATTGAACACCGTAATTTCCTAGGCTGTCAAAGGATTTTTGATTACGGAATTTGGGGCCCGGCTTTCATGAGCACTATCTCGTTTTGAGCTCCCGTGCAAACAATCAAGCCACGTTCACGAACGGGGAGCGAATACGGAAGAGGGATGGAAATGCGATTCATCCTGCTGGTGTTCCACCCGGCCTGGTTGGTAGTGCATGGGGAAAGACTGGATCGGGGGAAACAGTAACTCGTAGACCTCCCTTGGTATCATCTGACTTGTCGCTGTAGACCAGTCTATCATGCAGGTACCGGGATGGAAGCCGCATCTTGACCATCGCCATGATATACCTGTGGCTCAATGCCGATCTTGACATTCTGAACATTCGTGCTTCCTTCCATTCATTCGCTAAACATTCATTTAATATACAGATTTTTTCCTTCATCAAGATATCCACGTTCGTTTCAAATCAGCCTAACTCATACACTCATTTAACATGTCTCGACTCACCGAGCACATTGATCATGGACCAGAAGTTGTCCGACAATCCTACCATCCAACTGAAGTCGTTAACCATGCGGGTACACCTCCACACCCTCCTCGTCTACCCTTCGCAGGTGAAGAATCGAGAGATACATTTTTAAGCGCCGATAATCTTGCCGGCTCAATATCAACTTTGGAACTTCTTCAAGATAAGGAAAGTCGAGAGCCTCCGGGGGTGAATCGTGAGCTCTTCCGGTTAAGCAGCTTTGCCTTCGGAGTCGTCATTGCTTTGATCACAGCAATTGTGGTTGGGGGCGCCGTGGGAGGAGGACTTGGTGCTGTGGTTGCGATGAGAAATAATGAATTGATGTGGGCCTCCCGATGAGTTTGTTGCCGATATACCAAGAAAGTAACTAACCGCTCGAAGGGAAGTCAACGAAGCCCTTGTTGTTGCGCAATCAACCATAGAAGGTCTGAAAGCCTCAAACAACACACAAGGTGTGAGCCCCACTCAGACTTCACATACCACACAACTCTCCAACGAAACGGAAAGTTCAACGAGTTGTACTTCGACAAATGGGACAGATGTGATAACCAAGGTCAATCTTTCAAACTATACGGTCGAACCCGCTCTCAACGTCGAGCTCCTATTCCTGGACTGCCCGAATATCGCCTCGGACATATTCACCACATCGAAAGATGAGAGATTCTCGCTCTTCTGCCGACATGCATTCATGTCTGGAACACCGGCCAGAGAGGGAGGAGTGGTAGCCGACATGGTGCATATTAGGGCGTATTCAGCCGAGGATTGTATGGAGGCCTGTTCTGGCTTCAATTTTGAGCAACAGCGATGGAACGGAACGACAAGATGCCGAGCAATGACTTTCCGAGCCAACATGGCGGCGAAGGTCAACCAAATTGGAGGCAATTGTTGGTTGAAGAATGACACACTTTGGGATGTCAACACGGCAGAAATAGCGGATGGAGTTATCAGTGGCTACATCCTCGTTTAATGATGCGTGGATTCGCTTGCTCATCAACTTCTCCAGTAGCATAAATGATCTCCTGGGATTTATCAGGAATCATGAGAATTCCGAGTTACTCTCCACAACAATACCTGCTAGCATGCAAGGAGACTGATCACTTGATGCCGTGGCTTCTACCCTGTCAGTCGCTCAATATCTTGCCTTGAAGATTGTCACCACGGTGGCATCGTTAAAGCGACGCTGGCCTTGATTCAAGCTCCATTGCTGTGGGACTTAAATTCCCCTTGTGAGAGGTCTGTCGCGAGCCTTGCCGCTTTTCATGACCTCATTTGAAGATGTCGGGGATAAAAAGCAAGCACAATCCCGTACGGAAAGGTCATCTTTGAAGCAAGAGCCCGCAAGGACAATGACCGCTTGGCAGCGATTGCTGACACGTGACAGAACGAACCAGCTTTGCGTAGGCTGGTATATGCTCCACCGTGACGCCGCGAGGATGCCGTGTCCTGGGTGTGAAGCAAACTCAGTCTCTCTTTATTGATGTCAGGTTGGCAGACTGCATGCAAACCCGTAGGCCTTGATTCTCAGGCCTTTACCAACGACACTTCCCAGAAAGAGTCGATAACTACTCTGTCTAAGCCGCCGCCATTCGGTTGCTGTCCTTCCAGCCTCGGCACGAAATGCAACTAGTGAAACCGATAATGGGGGCGAAAAGGCTGAGTTGGATTAGTTTCGTCAGGCAGACACACTAGCCACTCGATAACCTCACCGTCACAATCAACAGACGACCTCTGCATCTACCGAGCAATCAGTGCTTTGCTTATGACATCGCTAAGAACAATGTCTCTTCACTGAGAGGTGCGTGATCAACATATCGACTTGGGCCAAACTCGTCAGTTGTGCTCTCCTGTTGATGTTGACCGCCAGCTACCAGAAGGGTGGCAGAGTCTAACTACAGAGACACCAAGCGTAACCCAGGATGCCATCCAATCAAAGTAAACCATGGATCGACTATTCGAGTCGAAAATCAATCTAATAAGGAGAATCTCAACCTTTGGATCAAAATCAAGAACATCCAGCTTATCAGAGCTTGCTTCTTTAAGCAGTGTGCAGACAAGCCAAGAAACCCAGTTCCCCAGCGGTGTCAAAGTTCTTTATGAACCGCAGGATCCAGTTGTTGATGTTGTATTCGTCCATGGCTTGACAGGAGACCGTGAACGGACTTGGACGCATCCAGGGAATGGCGTCTGCTGGCCAAGGGATATCTTACCTCAAAATTTGCCTGATGCCCGCATTCTCACGTTTGGGTATGATGCATACGTTGTCCGTGCTCGCGATCAAGTGGCTAGCATTGATATCGCCCACCATGCTAACGATTTCTTGAATTGTTTGGCAAATGAAAGAATGGACTCGCAATCCGCTAAGCGTCCTCTAATCTTGGTGGCTCATAGTCTTGGTGGTCTTCTTTGCAAAGATGCTATGAGGCTGTCGCAGAATAACGCCGAAGCACGTCTTGGTGCGATATTTGAACACGTCCAGGGAATTATCTTCATTGCTACTCCTCATGGCGGAAGCTGGCTAGCTAAGTGGGCGAAGACGTCTGCTAGCTTGCTAGGCGTCCTCAAAATAGCAGATGTCAGTCTTCTGTCTCTTCTTAAAACTGATTCTGAGGTATTGAACCGCATCAATGACGATTTTCTCTCGATGCTTATCAGAAGACAAGCCGACCACCGCTCCATCAGGATTGCATGTTTTTATGAAGTCTTACCCCTTCGAGGCCGAATAAAAATCGTTGATAAGGATTCGGCCACAATATCTGGATACAATAATGTTTCCATTCATGCAGATCATCGAAATATAGCGAGATTCAAGAGTCAGGATGATCCTGGCTATAAGCACATCACAGGTACTCTTGGTATGTGGGTAAATGAAAGTTCAGATGTTTCAAGCAGTGCTGAAATTGATGGACTTCTCGAATCCCTATCTTCTCCTGAGATGGGTGTAAGGATGGCTGCTATCGAACCCGCCGAGAAAGGTACCTGCGAATGGCTGGGAAACCACCCTACTTACAAAGATTGGGCTTCACACCGACGGTTGGAAGAGTCTCACGGACTTCTCTGGATAAAAGGCAAGGTTGGGTGCGGCAAGTCCACCATAGTGAAGCATATTTTTCTTCGCCCTTCCTCCAAAGCATGTCGAATTGCATTTTTCTTCAACGCTCGAGGGGGTCCAGAGGAAAAGAACGCGTATGGTCTCTTCAAAGCACTCCTCCACCAAGTGGTTGGCAACTATCCGCATTTGAGTACTGTCCTCATCAAGCGATACAAGCTCAAAAAGCGACAGTCTGGAAAAGCAGATGTTTTATGGAGTCTTCCAGAACTTCGCGAACTCCTCCACGACGTGATTTTGAATGCAGGCAAAACACCCATTGAGATCTTCGTTGATGCTCTTGATGAATGCAACGAGACTGAGATCCGATCAGTCGTTACTTTCTTTAGTTGGTGCTCCTCAGATGCAATTGCCCATAATACGACACTTCGAATCTGTTGGTCCAGTCGTCATTATCGCCATGTCAGTGTTCAACATCATTTTCAAATCTTGGTTGAAAACATGAATTCGGCTGACATAACACTGTGGGTGCAACGCCATCTTGCTGGAGGTGATCATCTTTGGGAGCATTTTGGAGCTCAAATTGTGGCAAAAGCCAATGGAATCTTCCTCTGGAGTGTTCTTGTCGTCAACAAGATCAGGAAGCTAGCTGATAAAGGTCTTCCAAACTCGAAGATTAGCAGGGTGATCGATGATATGCCGAGCGAGTTGAATGAGCTCTACAGAAATGTTCTCGAGACCTTGGATCCAGATCTCACTGAGGATGCCATCGCAATGATCTCCTGTGTTCTGTTCGCATTTGAACCTTTGGAAGTTGACTCTATTCGATTTATCATGGAATTTATGGGCAAAAAGCCTCCCAAAATGCTCAAGCATCTCGAAGGATTTGCTATGGAAAAGTCCAAGTTCGCCTTGTACGTCACTGAGGTTTCTGGCGGTCTTCTTGAGGTAATCACGACCGAATCAGGTCGACCTTCCACCTTGGAGGCGGCGCTCAGCCAGAAAAGTTTGAGAAGATCCATTGTTCAACCTATCCACGAGTCAGCCTCTAATTTCCTCCTTAACCAGGGACTTCTCCGCCTTTTGAAAGTCAATGAAGATTGGAACGTTCGGCAGAATGCCCACTTGCAAATTTATCAAGCATGTGCACGAATCCTCTCAACACGAGAGATGCGATGCGTATTACTTCGACCGAAGAGGTTTTTCTCGCACACTCCTAAATTGGTTGAATCAGGCCGCCAGTGGCTTGGAACTCCACTTTTGAACTATGTGATGAAGCGTATATTCAAGCACCTAGAAGAGGGGTGCGCCTCCATTTCAAGTGGCTTCTATGCAGTTCGAAATACCAGCGGTGTATTGATTGCAAGAAGTAGTGTTATCGACACGATGCGCAATTGGATGTCGGTGAATGCAGTAATGTTCATGAGCCGACGCCGTCTCGACCGTCTCGCAGAAGCACTGTCTATGGAATGGGAGATGAATGAATTGGATTTTTGCGCGCTTGACGATCATTCCGGACTTTGTGCGCTCTTGCAACATGGCGAGCATCCGAATGACAATGAGCTTGATAAAGTAATTATTGCTCTTGCCCACCATGGTCTTGATGAACAGATTGTGGGGTACATCAAACGGCAACGAGAGGCCAATGAAACCCCTCCTTTCTCTCGATTTTCAGGCATAGCCTTGGAGTCCGCTATAAAGGGGCACCATTACTCAACTGTTAAACTTTTGATGGAGAATGGTGAAATTCAACGTCCAATTCATTTGATTTTGGCAATCCAACAAGGGCAAGTGGATATCGTGCATCACCTGTTGAAGAATGGTGGAAGTGCAAATCAGTCAGCGATGGGGAAAATTCCCCTCATTGAAGCAATATCGGTTGGGCGTATTGATATTGTCAACAAATTGTTTGATTACGGTGCAGAGATTAACCGTGAGTACAAAGGGAATTATGCAATTTGTGAGGCTGTCAACCGTGGGCGGGGCGATATTGTTCAGACACTCCTTGACCATGGTGCAGCGGCAACTTATGCTGGTTCAAACAAAATTCCAATCAATCAAGCAGTATCTTTAGGATTTGAGGCTATTGCTGAATTACTTCTGAAGCATGGTGCATCAGTGAGTATGTACGACGATGAAGGAGAGACAGCATTGATGAAAGCTGAAAAGTCCAGTCGTGAGACAATGATCCAACTTGTCAGACATGCCAAAGCACTACAAGACGCAGCGCAGAACAGAGACCTTGAGATCTCCTCGTTGGTTGCAGAACAAACCAAAGCCAACCATGAGGAGGACCGGAATTGATATCAAGCTTGATTGTCTGTCATGACCTGATGGACTCTTTTCTTGCCTTCTAGACTCCAGAGAGGGGGATCATTCTTTCCTCCCAAGGTCTCAAATTGCCTGACACCTTCTGGGATGACGATCCATGGATGCTTGCTTCTAATAAAGAAATGAGCATCTGGTACGATCCTGTCACTTTCTTTCAAAGTGCCGGCTCGTAGAAAGATGATCTTGTCGCTGAAGAAAGGATGTGTTCCCCATAACAAACTCCCACATTTCGGATTTGGACACCGTACTCCTCCTCCACTTTTGGGTTGCTCGTTCTTCTGTGCTGCTGGACGTTCATCTTCAGTCGTGCTCTTGGGCCGAGAAGTCGAGGTGATTTCGACATTGCTGGCTTCAATCATGATGTTCAGTGCAAATGCGGATCCGGATAGCTGCTGACAGTTCCGGCAGTGGCAGCAATTGACGAAGATAGGAGATGCCTTCATCGTGTAGGTGATTGTGCCGCAATAGCAGCCACCGGTCAATGGCTCGACAATAGTTGAATTGGAGGTGATCACTGAAGCCATACTGCAGCACTGTTCTCTTGCTGAGGTGGTTTGGGATGGACTCGTTCTTATTCGAAAGAGACCGTTGTTGAAACAGATGAACAAAGCAAAGGTGATAGCAGTTTTTATAGCCTGGAAGGCGTTGATTCAGAGTTCACGATGTATGCGGACAGGTCAGGCAACACTACACCAAGCTAGGTTTGATTGGACGGCCCCTACCGTGTGGCTGAAGCTGCCTGATGGCTCGAAGCCCTTCATTTCTGTCAAGGTTAACGATGGATCGACAGTGGGTTGAAGGAGCTGTTGGTCCCCTTAAGCAACTTAGTATGAACTTATCGATGGCTCTAGATCGGTTTTCAGGAGCGCGGTCTCCTGGCTGCCACATGGGAACGATCAGTCCACCTAAAGCAGCATGTTATCGTTCACTTCACGATACTATCTCGGCGTTTTTCACTCACAATTCACACTTCATTCACAAGGCGACGCCCCTAAATAACTTTAGCTTAAAAGCGGCGAGGCTTTTCTACCTCACTCCCTTCCCACCACCACTCACCACTACCACTTCCCACCACCACAGCCCTCCTCCCATCATGGCTTCCCAGGCCTCAACTGGGCTTATTGTCGTGGAGAGCAGCGTCACAGTCGAGGAGGTTGCTCGGGACCAGAGCGCCTCAAACCGGCATGCTCTCTTTGGAGATGCAAGCCAACTCTACTCGGCAACTGTCTCCGCTTCCTCCCAGTTTGCCAGAAACCTATTCTCAACCACAACCCTTCATAACTCGAACCCAGACCTCTCAGAAACCCCAGCTCGAAACAAGAGATGGATCGCAATTGCTCTGCTCCTCGCTCTGATCAATCTGATCTGTACAATTGCTGACACAATGATGTCAGTCATGCTACCCGCAATCATGGTCGACTTGGACATTGAAGGCTTTACGTGGGCTCTGGCCGGTCCAGCTGTCGGATCAGCAGCGACTGTTCTCATTGCTGGCCAGCTCTATGGCGTTTACCGCTTTAAATATGTCTATCTCTTGTTCTCAATTCTCATACTGACCGGCATCCTCCTTTCCGCAATCACACCAAGCATGATCTTGTTATTCAATGCTAGAATCGTGCTAGGTATTGGTATCGCGGGCCAACACCTTGGAGTCATGATATTCCTCGATCATGATGGAACATTCGCAGACAAAACACGTCGAGACTTTTTTATCTCTGTCAGTGCTGGTATAGGTCTTATTCTGGGGCCAATTTGTGGTGGTGCCTCGGCGCACAGAGACAAAGGCTGGACAGCCGTCTTCTTCGTTGCATTTGTCATGCTTTTGCTCCTTATTGTGGCCTTGATGTATGTCCTACCGAGCCAGATAGGTCTTCCTCCTTTGACAAGAGACTGGTCCTCGCCAGATACTCTGCGATCACGCTTCTCACGGATTCTACGAATTGATATCATTGGCTGCGCCCTCAGTTCTATTGGGATTCTCCAATTTCTCATCACATTCAACCTTGCGGGAACGCGCATCTCTTGGTCGGACATGTACGTGTACATCCCTTTCACCATCAGTGGGCTTGCCATTTGTATGTTTATTGTTCAACAAGCTATAAAATTCTGCACTCATCCTGGTCTGCGCGTTTTTCCCGCCACCTATCTACGACATTTCAAGACGACAATCTTATTCGGCCTTACATTCCTTATCTCAGGTATTCTGAATACAACACTTCCCTATGTTGCACTCTACCAGATGCTCACACGTCCAGAACCCTCAGCGCTCGGCACAGGGACCTTCTTTCTGTGCTCCTTCGGCGGTCCACATCTTATCCCCACAATACTTGTCCCGGTCTACATTGGCAGCGGCCTAGTAACTTCATATCCTCTACTTCCAAGCTACACCCTCTGGAGTACAGTTACATCTACGTTCCTCATGGCCGGAACAATCCTACTCTTTGTCAATGCTCCTAGTTTCTTTCCGGGTCAAGAAGGTCTCCCAAGTATCTTGATACAATTTGCCCTTGCTTGCATCGGTTGGTGGTGTGCAGTAACATTACCTATGGCTCACCAGATCATTGATCTCCTGCAACCAAGAAATTCTGGGAATGAAGGGGTGCAACATCCATATCACAACCGATGCTTCATCCTCTTCGCCTCATATCTAGGTTCTGCCATCGCCTTGACGAGTACAGGAAGCATTTTTATGCATCTGGGACCTCGATGGACCCTTCAATTACTCCAGGATCAATTGAAAGATCCTTTTATCCATGATGCTGTGTTAAATCCCACCAGAGAAGATTCGCTCATTGCCCTACTTGGCTACGCCTTTATCCGCAGTGGAACATCGGCGGAACTCTTGCACGCCACCATCGCCGCGATTCGAAATACCTTCTCCTGGAGTTTTGTGGTCATTCTTGGATTCGCAACACTTGCGTTCATCCTCAGCGTGATCATGTTAATGTACAAGATCTGGAAAGGCTACTTTGAATTGGAGGACGGCGTGGGTGCCGGTGTTCCAGATGCGTGGAGACTTACCGCTGTGGCATCACAGAGTGGAGGAACTGAGACCAGACGTGGGAATTCGATGGAATTAGAGGATAGGGACACCAATCAATCTACTGCAGTTGGCAATACCGAGAGAGGAGATTCGTATTCTAGCACTAACGAGGACGACAGAATTGAAGCTGTCGATTCTGACCGCGGAATTTCCCCAACTAACATTACTGACAAAGATGAAGATCAAGGTGACACTACCGAGAGAGCACGAGTTGAAACTGACATGATTGGGAATCACTCTACTGGAGAAGTCGACATCGAACGGGGTAGAACTGACGTTGCCACTGTCTTGAGAGGTAGGGCGTTGACTAGGAGTGGACCAGCGCACGGTCTTCGACTGGCAAATGAAATGTCTGGCAATGTGATATGGAACCCTCAATTCACGTGGAGGTAATGAGGGGAAAGATGAAAGTCTCATGTGATTTTACACTGCAGTATGCTAAGGTTGCCAAATTCTAGAGGTGTGATTCGCTTGGATGGAATGAGCAGTAAAAGAAACTGAGAGAGAGGGATAGTCATTCTCAGCACTATCAGAACCAGCTCAAAGTTTGGCTTCCGTTAAGATAGGGTGTTACGGGCACGACGACCGGTCTCAGATTGAGCACCAGAAATGACAATGACAATGAAATGAAATCAAAATGAAGCCCAGTAGCATCCGTTGACCCCGGGAAGAAAGCCCTAAGCAGGTGTTGCTGTCTATACTATGAGAGAAGAGGGATTACGTGCCAAACAACTCGATATCCCACGCCTGCCCTTGGCCCCTCGGATTATTGGTGAATTACCGTCCCACCCTTCAGGGCATTTACAACGACTGCCTCGCCGAGGCGAAAGCAAAGAACGAGGTTCGAACGCCATTGAACGAAGGTTTGATTCAGGAGCATCTAGAAGGGAAACATGTCGAGTGAAATTAAGATGATGTGTTTGTCAGGGGCCTTGAAACAAAAATAGTCTTTCCAGGTCTCACCAGCAGCTGAAACAAATGATATATAGCCTGGACATGTAGCCCTACGGTGGAGAGACAATCTGGGAGTACAAACTTGGCAAGGGGCAAACCTCGGAAGATAGTATGCAGGGTAACAAATGGAGAGGGAGCCAGGGGCGAAGGATCAGAAGTTCCAGCCTTGCACTTGTTCGACTCGGGCTGCGTCCGTGTGCTCGTCACTATTCTACCGGAGCCATCCCAGTGAGGGGCTCTTTACACGGAAGAAGCCTCTCCTGGAATTCCACCGGAGAGGATACAAACATGCGACATAGAAAATAGCAATGTGGTGACACTGGCAAAGCATGACTGATCCCAAAGGAGGTCAGCCAGGGAGATTCCTACTGCTGTACGGTCGTGGTTCAAGCCCTCCTCTCCCATCCTGCATAACAACCAGAATCCAAGCCATCAAAGTTAGTCGATCAGGCAACCAACAACGTCGTCAAGCGCGGGCACCCTGAAACAAATGTCGATCCGCTCAACTACTGTACAAGCGCAAAATCAAGTCCTCTCGCCCGACAACAGGAACGGGAATATGCAAATCAACACTAACAATCCGTACTGATCCGCATGGAATACGGCTCAGTACTCGGTACCGGGGACCAAAAATAGTAGGGAAAGACATACGCAGTACGTATGTACTGGGTACATTCCATTCCCACTATCATGGCTCGAATGGCATCAAAGGATGGGCTCGAGCCTTGGGATTCGCTTGGGTTTCGGCATATGTATAACTACGGAGTACCTAAATTGCGCTTTTCCAAGTCGGGTACTTGGGTAGTGAAATCTGAGTCGTTAGGGGAGGACAACGGTGAGCCCACTTCCTTGAGCTTGGTTGTCTTCAACGCCGTCGCCGTCGCCGTCGTCATGATCATCGTCCAGGCAGAGGAATCCCCCGAGTTAGGGGTGCACATCGCAAGGGGCAGATCCAGGCAGGAAAGCATGGGCATTGACCAGCAGCGTGGATCCCTCCATGATGGCCACCCCCGGCTTTGTTTCAGCCTTAGCCTTGCCGCTTGTTATACTCGGGATGGTCTCCCCGGCTAGACCTTCCGCGGCAGTGACGGAAGGACCTCGAGCAATTCCCAGGTAATCTCTGAAGAGGGACTCCGTCCGGAGTAGGGAGTACTCGGTAAGAAGAGCACAGGCACAGAGAGAATGCACAAGTTTACTCAGTATTAGCAAGTTTGTTCAGGACTCATCACACGACAACGGGGTACATACATATGATGATGATACAAAGCCACATCTCGCAAGGCCAGACCTCGTTCCGCCCTTTATCCTCGCAAACGTACAGCCTGCTGGTGCCCGGCCAACTTACTTTCATCCTCCTGTGTCGATCCTCGCCAAATAATTGACGAACTAATCACTAGTCGTCTGCCGTTAGACGCGAGTTCATCGCTTACCTGCTGACTATCATAGTGGCTAGCGCACGAATCCCCATCCCAACAGATCAACCACCCTGGCCCTGGACCAGTGGTTCAACCTCTAACACTGACCGTTAGAGAACGGGTATAAACCAGTCTAGAAAAGCGCAGAAGTATACTGCGGGCTCCACCTGCCTTGACGTCCTCCGTTCCTTAACGAGGATAGGTTCCTGGGTTTCTTTCTTTCGATCTCGCGCTTTCCAGATACCTCCGTGTCGAAATCCCATAGCGTCGCCAGAAACCCCAGGAGTCTTCCGGGTACGGAGTCTACAGAGGGCTCCGGTCCGCCAAGGTACTAAGCTAGTGCCGAGTCCCACTGGCACAACCCTGGGTACACTTCAACTGCCTTGCCGGGGATGTAAATATGTTCATACATCAGGCAAGCAGATAGGCAGGCCCGGGAGACCACACCGAGCACTAGCACTGACCAACTCTTGTGCCCGAGTACCGAGTATTACCCTATTTCGCTCCGGGGGTGGAACCATGTGGGAGTTCGTCTGCCTGCTTGTGCGTTGCAGCTGAAACCACTCCCCAACCTACAGGGTAGTTGACTTACTCTTGCATGAACCGGGGGAGTGGGTTTTAAGGCGAGATAGAATGGGATCTTGGGCTCCTCCGCGCGCAAGAGTCAAAGTCCTTAGGCCGTCGATGGTGAAGTTGCGAGCTGGTCTGAGGCCTTTGCGATCCGTCACCAAAAAGGATGAGTAAGTTGGCAACGGAGGGAGCAGAAGTATAAGTTCCAATTCGATTTCCTCGTCTTCAGATAGAGGTTTCTCCAGTCAGTCAGTCAGTCACTCACTCCAAGAAAAGTCTTTCGTTTTTGATTTCAGTCATTTGTGCTGCTTGTCCTCTCGTTTCAGCCTGGTGCTACTCCCTTCATATTGTTCTATATATCGACATATAAAAAGTTATCCGCCCTTCCCACGATCTCTCCCAGAAACAATGAAGGCCGGCCTTCTTTTCACCACCACTTTGGCGATCGCCACCACAGCCTTGGCTGCTCCGACATTCTCAGCCCGTCGAGCTCGATCGCTCTTCTCCAATACCCATGGACGCCGACAAATCTCGCCTGAATGCGACCTGAACGGGCTCGACAGTGTTGTCATGCCAGTTGCAAACCCTGCCCTTCCCGGTCCAGGTGAAGATCTCTTCCTCGCATCCATCGTCATCGGCCGTGGCGTCCAGAACTATACCTGCGGCAACGATTCTACTGCTGCTCCGGTCGCCACTGGTGCCGTTGCGATTCTGTACGAAGCTTCTTGCATTGCAATGGATGATCCCGATTTGCTGGCTTCTCTGCCGGGCCAGGCTCTTGCCCTTTCACTACCGGCCGATCCAGAGGAGGATCTCGTTTGCGGCGCCCAGCCTCTCGAGCGAAGTGGCCATCACTTCTTCAATTCGGCCAAAATTCCCACTTTCGACTTCACTGAGGCAGCCGATGAAGCTTTGGGGCTGGGTTTAGTCACTGTTGGTTCCCGTTCGCCCGCACCAGACGCAGCCACTGCTGTTCCGTGGTTGCAGCTGACTCGCGTTGATGGCAGCGTGGGACCCATTCAATCCATCTATCGACTCAACACTGCAGGTGGCGTTGCCCCTGCTACATGCGCAGGTCAGCCAGCCAGCATCAGTGTCGAATATGCCGCGCAATACTGGGTCTTCTCGTCCGATGCCTAGAAATAGGATGTGGCCAAAAGCAAAGAAAGTGATGCCGGCCTGGGAAGCACGAGTGGCCATGAGCCATGATCGCCCAATGAATGTATACTAGTTTCCTTTACTCCACTGCTCAACCCATCCCGTGCACGGGGTGTTCTTTCTCGGTTCGAGTTCTGTGCATTACATATTGTTTTTTTTTTTTTTTTGGTTTGAGTTTTAGTGGTGGAACATGACAGTGGATACGAAATAAATGGATGTCTTCTTCAATGTGGTCTCGTGAAACCAGCGTACGGCCCAGGGCGTGCTTGAACCCCGACATTGTTGCTTTCTATGCTTGATTCGAGTTCCATCGGCTAAGGGTGCCAATTTGCAGTACGATATAAAAACGACGGTCTTGCTGATATTGCTCTCATGAAGGATATTTATCTAGAGCGCGCTCATCTTGCGGCCCAAAGTATTCTATCGTACTTCGAGACCAATTGAGATTCTCGGATCGCATCGCAAGTCGTAAGCTGAGTGAGGAGGAACTGAATAATTTTTGAGTATGGAGCGGAGAGATTCCAGGTGCAGTATTAACAGACGCACTCGGTAGTGAGCTTGACATGTTGTGAGAGAGTCCGCGACGTCCCTAAGTAGCATCTCCCTCGGGCTGTGTAGCATTATATGACTAGCGTTTCAATTCATGGTCAAATGGCTAGGGTGTCGGTCCGAGCCAATATCTCATTCCATCAGTCAAGATCATCATCGTCATCTGTCGGTGGGTCCGGCATGGAAGCGTCCGGGTCTTTCTCTGAATTAGCCTCACCCAATTCCTTCCTGACCTGTTGCAACTCTTCTCCGAAAAGAAGAGTAAACATGATCACTGCGTAGATCTCTTCGGTAGACTTGTTTTTCAAAGTATAGCGGAGCTCATGTGTCTTTGAATCAACGTATTTGATCACGTTCAGACTAAACCCTGGAAGCTTGAGGGAGAAGTCGTTGAAGTCGAGGTATGGATTGCCAAAATCTGACTGATAAAGCCGACCAGCCTCGAAAAGAAAAGCGTCACGGTTGGCAGGCGTCAAGAAGTGCTTTTTCCTGCCAGCTGAATCAGTGGGCATTCCTGACTTATCCCTGACTTGTTCCCCAGAGCCATCTGCTCCCTCTTCCACAACGACTTCATGAAAGGAGGTGGCATTGGGGATCTTCCATGCATTTTTGTCTTGTAATTCATCTTCTTCGATAACTTGGTCGCCAATTCTCAGAATATTCCAACTGCTCAACGCTGGTCCAAACAGAGATGGCTTGTCGGCGTAGACATCTCCTTCGAGACCGGGATCAACCCACCACTTGACGATTCTGAAGGCTTGATTGAAGCCAGGTGGCAATCTGTCTCTTATCGGGCGGTCGAAATCATTTCCGAATATCAAATCGCCGCCAGGAATGTCAACTTTGGGTATGAACGAGAAAGCTATCGAGTATTGATCGTACTGATGAAGCTCATGGTCGAAGTAAGGAGAGGTTGTAGGGGAATCATTCGGGTAGCCGGTGAAATGTCGTATGCGCACAGCAAGGGATAGGATCATATGTTCATTCTCGAACGTCAAGGTCTCGGAAGCATTGACAGGAACGAGCTTGTGGGTAGAAGGATCATGCTCGGGACCAGCAGTTACACGTAGACGATACTGAGTGTGATTAGCTGCTTGATCGACTTGCTCGGAGGAGTCTGAGGAGAGAGGAGTGTCGGACATATTGGTCCAAGAGATTTGCGTGCTCAGGCAGGTCTATGTGTAGGATGATCTATTTGTTGTAGTAGCTTGTTGGCAGGTTGAACTGGTCGGGGGCTTTTGCTTCGGGGGAAAAAAAGAGAAACAGTTGCGGGCGAAAATGCGCAGTTGTTGGAATGACGTCAAGCCATATTGGGAAGAAGGGCACCCGGAAGGGATGCTCCCGCAATTCCCGGCTGATAAAATAACAATATAACAATCATACCAGTTGATCTTTCACAAGTGGAAACTTCAAGACGCTCCTGTGTTGTGATCTGCAAACGACTGGCTGAGAGAATACCTGGGACACCTGAAATGTCTGGTACTCAGTATATGGGATGGGATATGGCGCATATTGATGGTCACGTGAGCAGCAAGACGGTCATTGTACAATAGTTCAACAGATGGACGCTTGTTATTCGGACTGCATACTATAGTACTCGTGTCGTCAGGCTCGAGGTTGAAAGGTCATATCGCATCTTGCTGATCCCTTCCATTTCCATGCTTCTTCCTCCTTGGCCCAAGACATTTCAGCAAGGTGGGTGAGATGAACAATCAATACAGAAGTATTGACAGCCCCAAAAAGGCACAGCAAGGTCTCCGCCCAATGTAAATTTAGATCTCATCCATCCGAGTCATGCAGGAACAGTCCATTCAACGCCGATATCGTGATCGAACATGCAGGAAAATCCGGAGTAGGTAGAAGCCACAGGTGCTGCAGCCTAATCCCCGGCCAATCGGATATTCGGCCTCGAGCTCTCGTGCAACGATGGGCTGTTTCTGACGGATCTGAATGGTTCATTCTACACAATGAGGTCTTTCCGGACAAGCGAGCTCTACGCGGCCAACGATATCCAATGATTCCGGGAAGTTTGAACGAAGTCGAGACGCGCCGGCACGCGTTGGAGGCAGCTTGGCGCGTTAGAGGATACGCTATGCTGTTTTGGGAAAATTGTATATTCTTACCCTATTTGGTGTCATTGTTTATATGCGACCGCCTTCCCGACCACAATCTCATAAATCATCAAAACAACAACTCCCGCTGCTGTTGTGGACCAGGAAAATCTTGTAGATAGTTACAGCATCAGCAGTGATATATCTGCCCACATGGCCGACTCCATCTTCAAAGAGACTGTTCCAGTTCGACGGTACAAGCGTCCGAGCAGTGCTATTTCACCCTGCAAGACTGCACAGGATCCCGTCCAGCCTGAGACAAAGACACCTTCAAGAAAGCGACCTATGAAGAAAGCTAGATTCTCTGATTCTGCTTTACTTAGCAATTCTTCCGTTCCCGGAACAACTGGCCTCACTCCTTGGGTCGGCAAGACTTCCATCAAAACTCCGAGGAGGAGAGTTTCAACGCCAGCACCAACTCGACATCGAGATTATGAGGAAATCCAATTCACACCAATTCGGGAACAGCTTGAACCTCGTACGATTCGACGCATTCGACGTCATGGTCTCAGCGAAGAAATGAATCGGTGTCATGAAGAACAAAAAAGCCTAGCAGAACTGCAACGTCAACTCGACCTCAAAGAGGAAGAGGTACAGCGCCTGAAAGTCGAGTTGGATAAGGCCAAGAATGCAACGACCGATACAATCTCTAGTCAAGAGCGAGTGGCTGAAGCTGAAGCAGAACTTGCACAGCTGAGACAGAGCTTCAGTGTAAATGCCGAGCCAATTTCTTGGGACCATGTACCTACAGGTGCCGGACTTGGACCTGCAAGTGATGGTGGGGATACATTCCGTATCTATGAAGACGAAAACCCGGATCATATCAACGGAAATTCGATATCGATGCCAGACAACGAAGACGCCATTGCCATGGGACTTGAACTTGAGTCGGCTCGTCAAGCCAAAGAAGCACTCTTTCGGGCCAGCCAGACTTCGTTCACAAACAACATACATTTTGCAGACTCTCCAGTTCGTGCTGCCTCGACTAACTTGAACATTCCACCAACGCCAAACACATTCTACCATGATTTATCGAAGCAGTTGAAGGCAGCAGTTAGCCGAGCGGAGGGTGCTGAAGTTGCTCTTCAAGCAATGAATTTGGAAGTACAGAGTTTGGGATTCGGTCTTGTTGATGATGATGCCAGTACCTGTATCTCCAACGTCAAGGATCAATTCCGCCAAATGCGTCTAGAACTTGAACGGGCTGTTCCAGGTGAGACAGTAGGGTCATTCGACAACGCCACATTGCTGCCAGAGATCGCATCCAAGTTGAAACTAGTGGCAAGAAGACTTCAAGACCGTGAAGCGGAACTAAAGTCGATGAGAAATCAACAACGTACCCTTAAAGGCAATTTCGATCATGCCATTGTTGCAGCCGAGAAGGCCAATCTTCGAGTCAAAGAGCTTGAAGACACAATCGACAAGAATGCTGAGGAGATGTTGGAGATTCGAATGCGGGCGCAGGCTGTTGCACGAGAGGCCGAAGAGCATGCATCGAACAATCGATCTCTGATCACAGCGATTGAGAAATACCGGGAAGAAGTCACGCGGCTCGAGCAGCTGGTAGAGCTGATAGAGTCAGAACAAGCAGCCAGACTTCAAGATGTCAGAACTGCCACACTCGAAGAATTGTCTCAGAAAATCTCGGATATCGACGCTAAAGCTGCCTCGGAAACTCGCGGTCGAAGAGCAGCCGAGGAGTCTGCTGTGGATCGATTGAGAAAGATCAATGAATTGGAATCGGCTCTTTCTACAGCTCGACAGCACTCTGAAGACGTCAAACAACAGCTGAAGTTACTTGAAAAGCAACTTGTTACTTCCAAAGGCAGCCATGAACAAGAAGTCGGCGGGCTCAACTCGAGAATATCTGGACTTTCAACAGCTCTGTCATCTGCAAATGCGGAAGTCGAAAAGTTGAAGAAGATCAATGGTAAACTCGAAGAGCGATACAAGAATGAGGTTGAACAAGGTGCACAAACCCTGGAGAGGATTCAAAACGAATACATTCGGTCCGTTGCCAAGATCAACGAAGAACGCAAGAGTCATATCCGCAGTTCCAAAGTCCGATATGCCAATTGGAATCTGCTCAGCGATGAACTTACCTCGGATGATGTAGCACCCATGACACCCGCCAGCTTGGTTCGTTTTGTCGACCCGGACCATTCGGAGGACCACATTCAAGGTAGTGTTGAGATGTCGAGAGGCAAGAAATCTCGACGCAGCTCAGGTCACTGTCTTGGTATCAGGAAGCGTGGTCGAAGACGCTACGACAGTGGCATTGGGATGGATTCCTTGAGTGAAGCTGAAGACAGCATGGCTTCAGACCCGATTACTCCAGACTTGAACTCTGAGGCAGAAATTGAAACCGATACTGGAATGGATACCGCAGTACGAATGACGGGATAATTGGTGTACATGTCAATCGTGTCTTTTTGGAGAAAGACGTGTTTTGTTTGAGTCTCTTGCATCTGTACGCAAGCAAGCAAGCAAGCGTGGTGTTCTTGGATTTCCTTTGTTTTGTGGGCGGCGGCCGAGGCAACCTCACAACTTAGCAGCATTTGCATACAATAGTTGCGTCTAGATGCTGCAACTTTGTGGTTGTGTCCGAGTATATAGACAACCTGTGCATACGCATGCCATTGGAACTTTGGATCAGTGATTCTACTACTTGAATGCTAATAGACCCTGTCTCACCCTGGTGATATTTCGATAAGTCGTCTGGTGCCTGATCAACCCGTGTGCACGGAAAAGCTTAGCATTCGCTTAAGTCAATGTCAAAGCATATTCCGTTCCACATGCCCTCGTATTTTGGGTCGTTTACCCGACCAACTCGACCGCTCTCGGAACCCACGGACGCTGACGCACGCGCACGGTGCCCTCCCAACACCGATCAAGCTGGCGTCAATAATAAATAATAATGATGAGCAAGCATATCCAGATCTGGCTCCTAACTAAGGAGGGGTCCAAGGTGACGCAACCCCTTCATCCCCTCATCCGATTAGCTTTTTTGTGCGGACCATGGCTGAGGAATGATTTTACCAGCGTCTCCCTACTCCTGATATACATGAGATCAAGGGCTCGCTCGCCTCGTATCTAGGACCTCCAGCCTGACAATTTACTAGTACATCAAGCAGTTGGGTACCCCTGGTTCATAACGCCGTCTGCTCGAGCGTTCTACCAGAATCGTGTTTCCCTCCATCAATACCTATTCTCCGCGTTCATTCTCAACAGTCAAGTTCCTCAACTTCTTAACATCCAATTAATCATTTCGCGCTTCACTCTTCCTTCTCCAGTGTCATAAACATGTGCCGGTGGTTCGCATACCTCTCGCCGGACGAGGAGTGCCTCCTGGAAGACGTTCTCATCACGCCGGACCACAGTCTCGCGAAACAGGTGCACGACCATTACCTACCTCGACTCATCTCCCACCTACCAGGGCAACAAACGACCAAACATGAGATAACACTGCGCAACCGACTCTTCAACATTGACGGCTTCGGCGTGGCATGGTACACTCCCGTCCGGTCATCGTTCGTCAGCGACACGCCGGGAGGACTCCGCCCGGCACTGTTCAAAACGACCTCGCCGCCCATGAACGACGCCAACTTCCACTCCATCTGCACCAACACATCGACCACGGCGGTATTCGCACACATCCGCGCGGCGACGGGGTCGACGTCTGTGGCGTCCATCAACAACCACCCGTTCACCTTCGGCCGACACACGCTGATGCACAACGGGATCATCTCGAACTTCTCGGACATCCGGCGGGCGCTGCTCCCGCTGCTCTCCAAGGCCACATTTGAGAACGTCCACGGCACCACGGACTCAGAGCACCTCGCCGCGCTGTACATGACGTACCTGACGCGGGGCGGCGATCGCGCGACCTGGGAGCTGCAGTACAGCGTCGCCGAGATGCGAGACGCATTGACCGCCGCGCACCGGAAGATCATCGCGCTGCAGCAGCAGGTGCTCGGGCCCGAAAACGTGCAAGCCAACAGTCTGAACGTGTGCGTCACCGACGGCGCGCAGCTGGTCGCCGTCAGGCTCCGGAACCATGCCGTCGAGCAGCCGCCCTCGCTGTACTGGTCCACCAGCGCCGGCACCACGCTGAACCGGAAATACCCGGACCTGCCCTCGGGCGGCGCCAATCCGCATGCGACGAGGAACGCCGCTGACCATGGCAGACATGTCATTGTCGCGAGTGAGCCGACCACGTACCGCGTGGAGGATTGGAGCCTCATTGAGAAAAACCACGCGCTGTTGGTCGATGCCCAGGGAAATTGTGTGGTTGAGGACATCGAGCCGCCACAGCAGTTGCTCGCATTGGCTGCGACTGGAGAGCATTTCTAAAGAGTTTGCAAGGATCTAGGGTTTCGAGGAGTTAGATCGAGAGCATCAAGCTGGCCCCTTAACGTCTTTCTCGTACCGCAATCTTAGCTTGCACTTTACCATCCACAAAAGAATTCAACGTTCGAGTCAGGCATAAAAAGCTCTCAAAATTATATCCTGTATTATAGCTACGCTATGTAAAGTGACGGCAGTCTTTCAGGCACATGGTCTATTCTTTCCAGCTTAGAGAGATTTGACGCACATAGTTGCAAACGGAATCACCACCCAGAGTTGCACTTCTTTGCCCCGTTCATTCCTCCCCCGCAAATGATGCTGTCGAGGCTGCTAATCCCAAGCCGTGCAACACCCTATAATCTCAATTCTGGATCAAATACCGTAGTCTGCTAACCGCAAAAGAAATGATACGCCCTTCTTGGTTGGTCTGACCCTCAACCAGCAAATTCAACCCCTGCAACGGAGCGCTGCTATGCTCGCCATCTATACATCGGTCTTCTCATCAATCTTCTGTACCATAGCATCACCATTCCGCAGAACTTCCAGTTGCCCCGCCTTTGCTGCATTAAGCGTTTCGCTAGCTTTGTCTAGTGCTGCTTTCTCTTCTTCAAGATCCTTCCTCAGCTTCCCGTAATGGTGGAGAAGGCGGTCGTTCCAAGCCTCTCTCAGAGTTCCAACAACTGCAGTCCCTCCCACCCGAAATTGCTTGACTTTTGCACGGATTGCATCCTCTTCTTCCCCGAAGCGATACATTACATCCTGTCAATGCTTAGCAAGGATCTTTGACGAATTTTAACTACGGACCTTTGTGATTTGTGACATAGAATCCATCAGTCCGTGCTGAGACTTGCGAATTCCGGCAGCCGGGGCTGTATGATTGTCTACTAAACCCTTTGGTTGTCTTTTGGGTGATGGCGAATCTTCGACTGGCGTCAAGTCACTAGACGCTGATCGCTGCTGTCGGCTACGTCGAGATGGAGAGAATGGGTTTCGTCGTTTGAACGTCGAGTTCTCAGCCACCAGAGTAATAATGGTATTGCCTGAGGCATAGGTTGTATCTTGAGTGACAGGTACCCTTGCTTCTTCAGGGGTATTCTGCATGCCACCAAGGCTTATATTCTCGGCTTCTAAGCGGGTACAAAAGGAGGCTGGAGTAGCAGGAGGGCGTTCAGGTTCTGTATGCTGCAATGGGACTGCATCTAAAAGGCTCTTTTTGATTCGGACTGGACCAGTCGTGGAAGTTTCGACACCTTGTCCTTGGGGAAGCGAAGGGTCATGTCGTTTTTTCTCCGGGGCCGTGAATTTAAGAGATTCCAGGTTGTTTGAACGTGGAAGGCGAATATTACCCCGGAGCTGAGGAGGCATAGTCGGAGTTTCACACATTATAGGAGATCCTGCCGGAATGTTATTCTCAAAGGTGGTATCTGCCTGGTCATCAATAGGGTCTTTCGCGGAGGGTAACATTGCTTGATTCTCGGGTCCACCAGGTCCAAAATGTATGATTTGCGGCTTCCTCAGCGCCGATCATTCTCGGAGGGGATTGAGAACTCCTTGGTGCTTGAGGCTGGACACTGAGTATTGTCGACTGGCTTGTATTTCTTGCGTTCTGGACCCGGGGCGACCATGTCGCGGAGTTTTGAGTCAACGCTAAGATCTGCAGCATCAAGAGCAGCTTGGGTGGCCGAATGATTGAGTCTGTGGGAATCCTCGACGGCCTCAGCATTCTCCTGATCCTCTTTGTTCTCATTGATGGCGTCTTCTCTGTCATGGGACTTGTCTTGAGCCTCCTGGCCACTGTCATCTGCCTCCTCGACAGATACCGAAGACTTTGCAGCACGTTTTGGCATTGACTGAGTTGCTGCCACGTTTGTCTCCTTTTGGGGTTTGGAAGACGTGGTGACGTTGACATCGTCCACTTTCCTCCCTGCTTGCTTCTCCTTAGCCACAGTGGACTTGCCCTTCTTCTTGGTTGCCTTCTTGACTTCTTGCGGGTCAGTCTGTGGCTTCGCTCGTTTTACGGGAGGTTCCAGAAGCGTCTCGGAGGGAGGTAGGTCAAAGCCATCCGACGTGAATGTGGATCCTAGTCGAGTTTGTGGTGAAATGACAGCCAAGGGTCCATGGGGAGTGCGTCTCTTAAGTCTAGACTGGTTTGTGGAACTCATTTTGTCGTTCCGCAAAGCTCTACTAGTCGAGCTTGGTGCCTTAATGTAATGTAGCTTGAGACTGGTAATTTGGCCAAAGTATTGTTGATCTCTGGCATCGAAGCACCAGTTGAGGGGAGTGACCAAATATTTGGGCTTGGTTTTGTGCGGTCGGGTGGTTGTGTAAATAGGAAGGAGTGATGCAAGGGAATGCACTTGCCCAACTGAATGGCTTTCTTCCACACTGGCGCCCTGTATCACCTCGAGATTCTGCACGTCGACTGAGCCACGGCCTGAGCTCGATCTTCAGGGATCCGGCGAATGCCAATGACAGCCAAGATCATATCTGAGAATATGTTCCGTGGGAGAGATGCAGTTTGACATGGACCGTTGCGAGAAACTCTAGAACACCGTCAAGAGCCGTGCAGAAGGTCGGTTTCATCCCCTCTATCTCATTCTTCTTCTGGTACATAGTCATTTAGTTATAGACGCCCACGTATCTGCGGACAGGAGGGACGCGAAGCAGTATGAGTGGTTTTCAAAGATACAGGCGGTGGAAACAAGCAGCAAAAACATAGTAAGTTGCAACGTCGAGAGAGCACGCATTCTGAACCATCCTCACGTAGGTGGCGGCACCCAGTGGCAATGTTCCTCCCAATCATACGTGGAAAGATAGATTGAGTTTAACTTGTGTATTGTGAGCTCTAGACCAAGCTTTTATCTCGCCTGAGTAATGGGGCTTTCTCATCTGAGCCATCTCCAGCTTGATCGTGATCCGAATCCCCAATCGTCCGTTCTCCGTCACCGAAGGTCCTCTTGAAAAACTTATCGTAACTTGCCCAGGTCGATGTAAATATGATTTGGACAAGTTTTGCCATCCACGGAGGGTACGTACCATCTGGCCGAAGGAAGATCTTCGAGCCTTGAAGGGCGAAGAGGATGAATGGACCCCAGATGGACAGGAATATGAACTGTCCGAGCCTTTGTCTGTTGGTGGTCAGGTGGAATGGCCGAATCTGGTTCAGGAAGTCTTGATATTCTTGCGGTAGAGCATGCTCTGTGGCTCCATCCGTAATCAGTTTGAGATACCGAGGACTAGGTTGTGCATATGAATGTTCCCTTCTTGATAGTCCTGTCGGGTCATATAGTGTGTGCGCCTTGAAATAAGGCCCAGATGGATTAGATGGAACAGTCTCATTCAGCGTGCCATTCAAGGCGAAGCAATCGACCAGGACATCTTGATAGCCTGACCCTCCTCCTTCAGTGGCAATAATATTGATGTAGTCCGCTCTTGTAACTTCGTAGACAACACCGACCAATCCTTTATGCCATCGATCCTTGTGGTAGTCATCTCCCGCCACATCGCCGCCCATTTGCGTGTCTCGGTATCGTACATTGCCAAAGCATGGTTCGGTGTAAGGGAGGCCCGGCAGATCGAACGTCAGGGACAATGCAGGCACCACCACATTAACCTGTGAGAGTGGGTTGATGTTTCGCTTTCCCTGGAAGGTTTCTGCGCATAGGTTCGAGCCATATCCAAGGTAAAGAACAGTGTCCTTGGGCTCTTTCTCGGCAGCTTTGCTGGATAGCTGGGATATCTCGATGGGCAGGTCGCTGAGAGAACGCGCTCGTCGTTCGGGGGTGGTTATCGGTGTAGGCCCGGTAATGGCTGATGCATTATTTGCAGGCAAATGCTGGTCAACAGCTTGTCGTAGACGCGTAATTGCTGGACATGTGGTCGCCATCGCTTCGTGCCTGCTCAGCTCTTTCTCATCAAGTTGATGAATGAAAGTTCAATGGAGCAAACGCGACGTTGGTGTGCAGGAAAGCCTCGGGAATGGGGGATTGATTACAAATAGAGATAATGCGTGATCTAGCTTGATTGGTAGCAGCACGATATTATGCAACGCCGTACATCGGTATCTAGAAATCGAATGTAAGAGGGTTGGTATCACCCAATGGCTGCCTACCTAAGATATCTATATATGTGTGGATGCCATTAGTTACAGTATAATTACTTGTTGGATATATATCTGAAAGGATGTGCAGTGTACCAACGAGCAGAGACAAATACCTGACGGCTTGACTATCTCGCCAGCACGCTTCCTCTTAGGACATGACAATAGGAACAGGGTCAAAGCTAAATCACTCAAACTGCCAGATGGCCTTCTACGACCATTCGTGAACGTCAAGCATAGTATTTATTTACACAGCTGTGGCCTCAAAATTCACTCCAAAGGCGAATCGAGGATTGCTCAATTGGTCGCATGTTCGTGTATATTTCCGCCCGCTTTCCGAGCACCAACAAAACCCAGTTAAAATGCCATTGCCTTTTTGATTTCCGCGATCGCTTTGGCAGGATTGAGGCCTTTGGGGCAGGTTCTCGAGCAATTCAGAATAGTATGACATCTGTAAAGACTCATGCTGTTGTCGAGGGCTTCCTTCCGTTCGGCCTTGCGTTCGTCTCGGGAATCGGCCAGCCAACGGTATGATTGAAGCAGGATTGCAGGTCCTAGGTACTCATCACTGTTCCACCAGTATGAGGGGCAAGATGTGGAGCAGCAAGCACACAAGATGCACTCATAAAGACCATCCAGTTTCTTGCGATCCGCAGGCGATTGCCGGAATTCCTTGCCCTGTTGGAAGACGTTAACACTTGTCTGGTTATTACATCTATCAAAAATACTCACATCTGGGGACTTGGTGTCTCGCTGGAGGAAAGGTTTGATGGATTTGTATTGCTTGTAGAATTGGGTCAAGTCGGGTACAAGATCCTTGACCACATATGTATGTGGCAGTGGATAGATCCGAGACTGCTTTGCTGTGTCGGTTGGGATTCTGCCTGTTTCGTCATGTTAGTCAGAGCTTCCAAGCGCCACTTGGACCAGATGGCATACATAGACAAGCCAATGTGTTGACACCATCAATATTCATAGCACAACTACCACAAATTCCTTCTCTGCAGCTTCGTCGGAATGTAAGTGTCGGGTCCACCTCGTTCTTGATTCGGATTAACGCATCCAGCATCATGGGCCCGGTCTTGTTCAGATCCAGCGTGTAGCTCTGCATCCTCGGCTTGGAGGTAGGCTCATCGGGATTCCATCGATAGATCTGGAAGGTCTTGATCTTCGCATCTTTGCTGGGGACGGGCTCTTCTACAGTCGTCGTCTTGGATGCCGGGATTGGCGGTCTGCTAGCGGAGGTATCATATGTCGACTTTTCGGTCACGGTGGCATACGATCTTCCGGCGAACGACGACCGCAGGACAGACCTAGAGGGAGCAACAAAGCGTGTTGCAGAGCGTAAAGCGGCCATTGTGAGGTTTTCGAACTTGCAGGCAATACTGGCTGACCGCGAACAGCGTATTGCGACCTTCAAGGAGAACGGAGTGGAGAGATTGAAGAGTGGTCGTGGATTGAAATCGGAAAGGTAGAGGGAGCACCGCCTGTGGCGTTTGGAATCTCGATGATGCTTTGAACCTCGGATCCAATCAGCGCAGCCGCAAATAATCCATAGCACGTGCCGACACTGCCAAGACCGTTCACCTTCCGAGCAGTTTTCCCGTTTATCTTCCGATTGTTTCTCTTCTTCCGATCACGCCTGGGAATGGAATGGTATGTACGGGACTGCCTAGGCATGCATCTCAACACCCATCCTTACTGAGAGGGACTGCCCTCAACATCCTGCAGCCTATGAATCGCATATATACATCTATTCGCACCACCGAGTTCTACTTGAACATTTTATGACCGGTCCTTCTGTTTTGACCGAACAAGATCACGTGACGTGATTGCCCTTTTCAGGGGTTTGAGAGCCTCGCATTTCGAGTGGTGTACGGAGTATGTTCCAGATTATCACGGAATATTAAGGTACTTATGTTCATTGCATACAGGTTAAGTGATTCCCTATGAATGACCAACACCTGAAGGCGATTCTCCGTTTCACAGACATTAACACTTCATCAAGCCTACAGGTAATGGTTCAGTCCTCTTAGCATCTACGGTTCAATTTAATCTAGCAGGTAATGTGAGCTACGATTGGTGTTAATGTCACATGTAGACGAAAGAATGCTGTGCAGTGAATGAAAGCCGCCAAGATCAGCACTGTTTGCCCACAAATATCTACGCAGCCTTGCATTCCTCCCTCCCTCCCTCACTCTCTCTTTCTTCAAGAAACCCACCTAGTCCAGTTGAGACAGCGTCTCGATCGGCCTCCGGGTTTCTGGGCTGAGTCGTAGCTCTTCCCGAAAATATTCTCCAAACAAGCAATGAGCTCTTCATTGAGGTTCATTGAACTGGACAGCTAGTCTAGTCGGTGCTCCTGGGTTGATCGGTGCGTCGTGCCTTTCAGCCATTGAATGCCACTGGATGCGTTTCTTCAACAATCCTCATGCGCAGGCGCAGCGCGCCAAAGCAAGGCCTTTTCTCTCACCCCTCAATGTTCAACCAACCGCAAGATCAACCAATCCAGCGGCCGCAGCAGCCGAGCCAACAACAGAGTCGACGAAGCACTCCGCCAGATCCTAAATAGATCCTCAAAAATGACCTGATGTGAGCAACACCCTATCGGCCTTTTGCTCCGTGATACGGGTTTTGGGGTCGAGCCTTAGCTCTTCCCTCCGAGCCCACTCCAACTACGAGCTCATGGTTGAGTGTCACAAAGCTTGAGCACTTGATCGAATCCAATGTTTAACCGGTATCTGGTGGAAGAGATCTTGCACCATTAACTGAACCGGGCAGCGTCTGGATCTTCTGAGATCGGTGGAAACGGACCCAGTCTGGTCGAGTCGCTAGAAGCATCGCCTCGATCAGAGTCCAAGGTGGAGGGTTTGTCCTGGTGGCACTGGTGGCACTCCATCAAAGTCCAAAAGAATTGAATTCGATGTCAGAACGGCGGTTTTCGGCAGAGGTGCCTGCGGATACCGGGTTTGGATGTTTTGGGTTCACAAAATGGGACAATGTCTACATGAGACAGTGTCTTGATTAGCCTCTGAGCTTTGCTTTACAATGGAACCGTGTACTTGTGTACATAGAACCCTCAAAAAATCATTGAAACCCGCATATTTCTTCCTCATTGCTCCTCGTGCGATTGAAATCTGATGGCCTAATTTGGGCTCGGTCCGCGAGAGAACACAGCTTGCGGTAGGTCACTCGACCATGAGCCTGTTTTGTCGTTTGCGTTTTCGGGCATCGCCTCCTCCGGTTGGTCACTGCTTTCCGTACAAGCAATTATTACGATAGGAAAGGAATCCCCATTAATCATTCCCCTTTGCTCCAGAATTTGCGAGACAACCTGTCCCGATGCCTACCGCATTCGTTCCATAGATTCCAACATGCCGAAGCAAGTTACAACACCTCAAACTCTGGATTTGTCACGCGTGCTTTCATTCTCGGTTCTGTGTGAAATTGTTCACTTGGTCCGCCCTGAATTATTTGCCATCGCCACCTTCTGCTCTTGAACCTTCATACCAATGCTCGTAAGGGGAAAGTCGAATGGAATGGTGTCATCGCCTGATCATACATCCTCTGGATTCGCTGTTCAGTGTCCATGGTAGGCTTAGGCATGCATCGCTCTGTCGCTGGTACACGGTTCCTGATAAACCTATGACGGCGCTTGGTGTTTCTCTTGGGTGCGGACGGATATCATGCTGACCACCTCTTCACTATCTTCAACATCGTCGCAATCATTATGTAGCTGACTCGAATGTCCGGGGCTACTAGCGTGAGCTTCGACTGGAGTATTGTCATGGTCGGAGTGGCTGTCCATATCCACATCGCCGATCAAACCCTCAGAGAGGCGGTAAGGATTTACCTGTCGAGATCTGTTGGGGTCAAAGGTGCCTGTTTCACCTTCCGAGTCTGTTGTGCTAATTCGATTACTGTCGGTAATCTTTAGCCCGCTGCTGTAGTTTGCGTCTCAATGGAAATTCTCCTGTGGATGTTGATCTTCCTCCTCTTTGTCTTCAGGTCCATTATGCGGCCCCGTCTCTAGTGCGTTTTCGTTGGCTTCACTCGGCTGAGCATGCTTTCAGTGTACCGCGTGGTTCAAGGTGACAATATGTTGCACGTTCTTTTTCATTTCGATTATGTCGACGCGCTGTTTCTTCAAGGTTGTCTGCAGGTCCTCTATCTCACCGCATTTCACAGCCAGCTCTCCCTCGAGTGACCTCGACGCTTCCAGAAGTGCTTCGTATCTTAGCGTCAATTCTTGGAATTTCTCTTCGACAGGTTGGTGGATTTCGCGTGTCAGTTCCATGACTTTCTCACCCAAATCACCCTGCCAGTCAGTTTGCAAATCCTCCGCTTTAACTGGTCCAGACTTTCCAATACCAGTTATTCAGCAGCCTGTTCCATGGCACCTGTCACCTCTGGTAAGTGGGCTCCATTGAACTGCCTCCGTAATTTCTCCCTCCTCGATAATTTGGTCGGTCAAAGTATCAATCCGCCTCCTGAAGTTGGCATACTCTTCCACTTCCTGCGAGACTTTGGGCCCACGAGGATCTCGTCTGTTCCTATTGTTCATTTGATTGGGTTTGGTTTCGAGCGAAGAGCTACAGCTCAACGCCAACAAATGGGTATTCTGTTCGCTGAACAAGATACCGGAGAATTCTGCTATAATGCTCGAGAGGAGAAAGAAAGAAAGAAAGAAAAGATGGAGACGAGTGGCGATAGGGAAATATTGATTGCCTCCCATGGCATCCAGGGAAAGAGCGATATTAACGGGTAATATCAACAAGGCAAGTGCCACGTCTCCCTGCTCCACACCTTCGTGAGAGCTTGTGCTGTATCATTTTTCCCTCTTCAGTCAATGTGATTCATTGTGCTCTTTTCTTATCATCACCGTCCTGCATCTTACCGTACATGGTCACTTCCCTTCCTGTTCTTCCGTGGGATCATGTGGCAGAAAGTATGTAAACGACCATTTGTGTTCTGCATCCTATTCCACATGTATCTGTGTTTTGTACGATGCTAAAATGCTCTTACTTTCAATGAATGACCACAACCAGCACGTTGACCATCACGACCACGAGCATGACATCGACCACTCAATTACCACGACCACCCCGACCGCGACCAACGCCTCGACCACCACCACGGCCACCACGAGCAGTTGCGTGAGAGCACCACGTGCAACTTGGGCCAAATCCATGGAATCGATCAAATGCTGACGTCGAGCGTGGAGGGCTAAGATAGACTTGTTCTCATCCTCTCGTATGTCTCCGTGTCACTCGGAGTGACCACAAAGCCCTCCTTCATGGCTAGATCCAAGACAGTCTTCAATTCAGGCTAATTCTTGAGCTTCTCGAGGGCTTTAAGTAGTCCATCAAGGTTTCCCAGCATGATAAGGCGAACTTCTGGCGAGAGCTGGCCACGTTCGCAGGGCGGAGTCTCGCACATGGGGGCTGATGTACGGAAACGCGTCCCAAGCTCTGGTGTCGACGGTCTCATATTGATCGTTGAAATCTTTGACACAACATGCACCGAAACTGACAATGGATATGTCCACCTCGCGCCCTTGAGAGGAGTGAACGGTATCGTAGACGATCTGGGACATGTCTGGTATATGTGCCTTGGTCCAATTTTCCTCATTCGCAATGATCGGCATCCTGCGTTTTATTTCGTGCTTGATTATATTGATATGTGCCTTGTACATGCAGATCACACCAATTCGCGCTGGGCTTCAATTCTGGGTTGTGGGCCAGAAGTGAACATATGATGTGTGCGGCCATACTGGCCTCCATGGAATTGACAGATGAAGGCGAGTGTTGATCCTTGTAAGAGATCGAGTCCTGCATATTGACGAATACCACCTCGGGATAAACTATGGTGTCGTCTTTCTCCTCACCATGGAAGAATCGCTTGATGAAAGTCTAAACCATGGGAGTAACGGACCCGGTTTCGTCATGACATCGGCCGTTACGATTTTGCCACCGTAAAAGTCCGAATTGGTCAGCACATTGCATGTTGGTGTCATGCGATGCTGGATCGTGAGACGATAGACTGGGACACCACACTCGCGCAATCGCTCGAAGGCCGAGGAAGTCTGTTTCAGTACACTGCGCTGTTTCATCCACGAAACATACCTCTGGTTTAAAGTGTTCTGCTAAGATATTGTTGGCAGACTTACCGCATGTCGTGATGACGATAATTATGGTTAGTGCGGTATACCTCGATGCGGGCAAGCCTCATAGCTTCGTTGAATCTCTTAGCAGAAGCCTGTTTCTCCTTACCACCGGGCATGGCATTAAATTCAGTACCGATGCTGAGGAGGGTGTTACTGGCGTCGAGAAGCCCCTTATCTTCCGGCAACAGACCGGAAGGGTGTCGCGGACTACCGTAAATTTCTGTCTTCCTGACGGCTAAAGCGCGAACGTACGCAGCAGTTGACATGCTCCGAGCGTGGAAGTGTTTCGGATGAAGTTTGTCAGTGTCATTCAACGCCGCTTCTGTCAACTCGTTTGTGTTGATATTCTCGGCCAACATGCTTTCAAGTTGTTCAATTACCAGCATCTCGGCATCTCCCTTGGACTTTGGAACGAATTGCTTTTCGTCTTCCTCTGAAAGTAGGGCAAACTCATGTTCTGCTCCCACAATATGCTCACGGAGTATGTGACGTTCCCATGACAAAGGTAACATTTTTTGGATCATAAGAGCAATGCCATCGACCGCCGGATTGCTCGGAGTGCACATAAGCACTTTGTCATCCGCTACATTGACATGCACAATGGCGGCAGCAGCAAGAGTCATTCTCTTGCCTGTACCCGGGGGACCTTGGACAATGTTGACCAAATTTTGTTTGGTACCTAGAAGAACTGCCTCTCGTTGTGGCTTGTCAAGGTTCCACTTGCAATTCGTATTGAGGGAATCGAACTCCAGCTTGAACTTGTCATACGCCGCAATTTCGATCTCTGTTCTGGGGATTGCTTTCTTCCCATCATGGCTTGCTTTAGGCAAGACGTTTGGATAAGTTGTTGGATCCTCAGGAGTAGGATAGTTCTCAGACACACAGCCAGTAAGCAAGTAAGCACCTTGGCAAAACGTTTGAACCACTGTGTGCCTAATCCGCATTGGCAAGCATGGCATAATGCAGAGGCTTGTCATTCGGTTTCGCATGCAGTGATGCCTTCATACCAAAACGAGTTTGCTTCAATGCCTCTTCAATCGAATCGAAAGATCGTACGACTTGACTGTCCACTGGACGGTAGGCTAGAAGGACGAAATCAAACGACATGTTTTCGGCCATGAAGGGATTTTCTGGATTTACTAATCGCATATATTTCCCCACCCAGCGATGATGATCGGGAGCGCTCGCAAACCCCTTTCAAGTAGAAGTTGATCGTAAAAGTCCGTCCTTGCTGGAAAACCGAATCGTGGCCCAGACCCTTGCAGATTTTAGCATCTAACTGGACGTACACCTTGAGATATCCGCGGTTTCGGATTTTTTCAGCCCGGTCATCAGCCTCTTGGGGGCTTGCATCGGCCATCTCGACATCTTTGCCATTGCTGTCCTTGGTGGTCTTGTCGTCGGCTGGGAATGCGGAAATCATGCGAACAGCGTAGGTAGTGACATTGACATTGACAAATGGCTCCTAGTTAGAGTCAGGAGTGCTGAAGACCTGCTGGTCAATGACTGCTTGTACTATCAGGTAGTTAAGGATTGAGTTATACTTGGCAATTGGTCGAAACTTGGCAATAACAGTTGATAATGCGTCCTCCTCTTCGCCACGCCTAAGCATGCCGCCACCAACATGGAATGCATCAGGAATCCTTCTGAGGCCCAAATCACCTGTGGCATTGTGGTAGTGATAAAACCACGGAAGATAGCTCTTCACTGCATAAACGAAAGAGCTGATCCCTTGATCATAGTAAATATGTCTCCTGTTTTTCATAATCTCGTTGTCCGGGAAGCGCCAGTAGTATGCGAGAGGGACATGCGCAACTAGGAAGTTCTGGAGGTATTTGACAAGCTTCTTGATGAATCCCGGCAAGTTCGTCCACGGGCTCGTCTGAAGGAGCCTCGGTCGTCTCTCTCTTATCGTCAGGATTTGTAGCATCATCTGCCTTGCCCTGACTTGGATCGTTGGCGGCGGCCAAGGCTGCTACTTTGCCCATGGCTTCCTTTTTTTGAGCTTTCAACTTCAATTCCGTTGACAATGCATTGCTGGCGCCTCTAATGACATTGGGGATTACAGCTAGCTTTTTTGGCTTGTCGCGGAGCTTTCACTGTTCCCATCGACGTCCATGCCTGTGAAAGCCTTGATGGCTTCGTCAAATTCGTTGGCGTATCTGCCTTCGACCTCTCGAAGATCTTCTGGCGACGAGTAATAGATGTCACAGTCCTTGAAGGATCGAGCAGGAACACTTTTGCCGTCCATGTCGATACGGCCTGGAACAAATGTGATCGAAGCCTCACCAAACGCCTTAGGCAGCTTTTGGTGCATCGTATGACCAAATTTCACTTTATGGTCCTTGTGAACGGCGACAGCGAACTTGACACACAATGCGCCCATGTGAACAAAGTCCCATCTGACGGTGGAGGCGTAATTGCCGTTGGGAAAGCGAGAAAGACTTGAGAAATATAAGGTATTATTTGGTTGAGCACCTTGATCTGATCGAATGATTAATTGATTGAGTGTGGGATTTCAAGCATGCTTGTCACAGGCAGTTTCTGGACCATGACAGATCTCTTGAAAACGACCAGTGTATGGTTGTACATGTCGATCAAGGAGTGCTTTACGCATCACTCCATGTGCGGTGTGAGGGTTGATGACACGATCATTACTGAGGGTGGCTGTCTCAGTTAATGTCCGGGAGTCGTCGAAGGCCTCGTCTCCCCGTGACTTGCAGAATTGGACATGACGTGCTTTTTGGCCCGAGAAGCAGCACCGGTTTCTGCCAGCTTCCGCTTGCTTCCAGGCATTATATCCTCCAGGAGTTGTTCGATGTCTTCGAAGTCGAGGACCTCATCATCAAGGACCTCATCGTGAGGTTCAACGGTCTCCTTGCCGGGTTTTCACCAGAGATTCTAGACATTGCGCCGGATTCGACTAGATAAAGATTGACGAAGAAACAAAAAGGAAAGAGAAAGAGAGGAGAACTGAAGGTTGGGCAAATATTTGTGGGCAAGCAGTGTTGGTCTCGGACTCTCGGCGGCTCTCATTCATTGCGCAGGATTCTTGTAGCGGCATGTGACATCAATCATAGTTTATGTGACCTGTCGCGTTGGGTAGTCGCAGTGTCGTTGATCTCAAGACATTCTACCGTCGTTCGTCCTCATTCTGTTCACCTACACTTTTTTCTTCAACGCTCTTGGATATGGCACCCTGACAAAGAGGAGGGGGAAGTACTGCATTGAGGTCTGTGCGTGGGCCACACACACATGTCATGCTTGATCCGAGAATAGTACATTGCCAGGACAAAAGCTCAGCACCGAAGCATTGGACACAAAAGAATTCGAGATGTCGACTTAAGCTTCAACGAATCCTTGTCAGCGTTGAGTTGGCGGCTTCGGGTAAGCTCTCCGATTGAAGTCCCTACAGCGGCACAGACTCGAATTGGCTGCAGGATCTACGAGTCCCTTGTGATGTAAGTTCAACTGAAGGGGCGGGGCACTTGTGCAGGAATAATACCATATAATTGTTTTGGAAGATCTGATTTCGTGCTTGGCTAGAGATTCTCACCTAAATAGAATGGTGGTAATATCTTGGTAAGCAGCGTGGAAGCATGGGAAGTTTTCCGTGTACGGCAGATGCTTGCCATACATTAAATCAAGTGGGTTTGCTGTTGGCACACATCAACTTCGGTTCCAAGGAGAGGCCATACATTTATTTGACCAGGGACAGCGCATGTCCTTTCACAGGACAGGAAGAGTGAGGGAGTGGCAGGCCAGGAATTGGGAATAGGCTCTAGAACGAGTGCTGGTCTCGGTGGGTTTGTGGTTGGGAACTGACCACCAAAGCGGCAATTTGGAACAGTCAGGACTCGAGGTAACAAACGTGTTGGGATGCCACCCACCCTTGGTTTGGCACAATTCCTATCACGGATATGGTACAACATCGAACGCTTGATGGCTGCGCCGACGGGAAGAAAATGGAATATCAACATGTATTGGACATAGCAAAACGCCGTGGTCTAGAAGTTACCGATGTTTCATACGCAATTCGGAATGATTGAATTGATCAACGCCAAAGAGTGTGTTTGGCATCTCTAAAAAAGGTATATTGCGACAGGCCAGATGAGGTATTTTTTGGATTCCTTCAGGATTATACCTATGTATCCACGCCTAAGTCAAAAAGAGAGGGAATGCTCGAGGACAGAATTCCAACAGTCCCACCTCATTTACTCCCCTTCAGAGACCCTCTCGTCATAGAATTCGAGCAATCAAGGCCGCATATATGTTCATGCTATTGGACCGTCCTTCCCAGCTCTTTTCTTCCTGTCCAATTGCTCGAACATCTCTAGCTGCCCCCCTCAGCCGGCTATGCTCCTCTTTCGAGAATATTACCTGCCGTCTCAACCCTCGAAAAGCTCGAGCTTCAGGTCCACTCAGTCTTGAAAGCACTTGAAAATCATTGTCAGACTCGAACGCGAAGCCGTCTATGTTATTTTCAACTTGGGAGTTGTCGTCTTCCAGATCGCTGGCATTATTCGGAGGCTGATTTCCGTCCCCAAAACCTCCTCCCGTGTCAGCTTCGGAGTCGCTAGAGTCGTTCAGATTGCCGTTAACAGTTCTGGAGGATGGTGTCATCTCTATGTAGGTCATCCTCTCATCCGTTTTGTTGACGAATGCAGCTCTTCCTCCTCCTCTTAATGTTGATCATCCAACTCTGTTTTTTGTGCCTTGTTGATGGCATTCTGGATATCCTTTGTCGAGAGGAGCCGATTCTTGAATCTGAAAGGTATCGAACAGGCTGATCTGTTATCCAATGCTTCACGAAGCAATCCTACACCATCTTCCATGGAAGAAAGCCTTGACAGCCGGGCAAGTAGCTCCCGGGTTTCCCTGCTCCACTTGGATGGTTGGCAGTCACTCACCAGTTTTGAAGGCTCATATCCCCAATTTTCGTGCAGCACTCCCAACACTGGCAACCGTTGCCAACCGTTGCCGGCATTTCACCCGCGCCACTGTTGCTATGGACATTATTGATATGATCATTAAGGAGTGTCTAAGAACGAAACCCGAGAACAAGACCGAAATCTTGGGTCCAAGAAAGCACCCCGCCGGGAATCTCAGACATGAACAAGGAGAACAGGGGAAGAAAGATGGAGAAAACATTGTGCGAGGAAGTAGGAGTCCAGCTGCACGCGCCAAGGCTTGAATCACCTGCCCAGGGCGACCATACCTAATGTATTATGTACTTATGCCTACCGAGAACAGTCCTATTCATTTGTCTTTGCCGTCCAAATAGCCATGCTGCGTGCATGATGTTCCACGAGTATCTTCCCACTTTGCTGAGGAGATGGACCTTACTTAGTCGTCGACCCAATCACCTGTTCTCTTCCACAGGCAATGATCTCGTCCTTCCTTTGTTGTGTTGGATTCTCGTAACTTATGCATTCGCAGCCTCACCAGTTGAGGGATACAGAAGCTTTCCCCCCATTCCGTTGGGCAGAGGGACAATCAATTCATTTAACCTGCTAAAGGTCGTGCTGCATTGTGGGCACTGCTGCACTAGGGTTGTGTTCACTCAAACTTCGAGGTTTTGATTTCTTCTCGAAGAATGTATTGCTCATCTTGTGCATCAAGGATCGTTACTCTCCTCGAAGTTAGTTTGAGAAAACTCATGGCTCAGCAATGAAAAAAGAGTACGAAAGGAGTTCCATTGGACTTGAACTCTGGAATGTAATTAGTGCTTGTCACAGATTATCGTTACGGTCGATCGGTTTCAAGTCGTAGCGCAGAATGGTCACGTGGTAAGGCTAGTCTGGAAATGTCCATAGTGTCCTGGGTGCCTAGCCCCTTCAAATGTAACCCTCTCCTCGAGTTCACCGCTGGTTATGTAACGGTCGCTGCGGGCCAGATAGATATACATCTTACTTCACTCTATCAATCTACAGTTACGGTATCAATCGTACGCAATACGGCAAGTGACGTGAAATTACCACGCTTTACTGGGTATGAGCTGGCTCTCCATCATTGGTTCAGTCCTGCTATCTTTTCTCTTCATGAAAATGGGTCAAGGCAATGCCAGTGGCTGATAAATCAACTACTGCCTCACGCGACATCTTGCTCATGAATCGCGGTGACTCTTTGAGCAGCGAATCGGTGCAGCAGTAAGTCCCTTTTTTTTTTTTTTTTGAGCAGCTCTCAGTGATGCATGACGAGAAGGCTGAATCTCCATGCGAAACTTATGACAGGCTGATTGGAAGTTTGTTCATCCTCGGCTTTGAAGGAACAGAAATCACGCCTCAAATTCGAAGCGTAATTGAGCAAAACTATGTGGGGAGTATATGTATTTCTGCCAAAAATCTAGTAGGTGCGTTATCGCTTGCCAGACCTCTCGCCCCGGTATCCACCTTTCGGTGCCGCGAACTTGTCACTGATGTCGCTTAGACGCACGTCAGGCTACAGAGGTAGTGTCATATCACGTATGAAAGCTCCATTCAAGGAAGACTTACAATTCATTTAGCTCATTGTGTCTTTGCAAAAATTGGCTTATGATGCGGGCCATCGGCAACCCCTGCTCATTTCCCTGGACCAGGAAAATGGCCTGGTCAACTCAATATTCGACTCCGATCATATCACCCAGTTTCCATCGGCTATGGCCATTGCTGCTTCAAGATCACCCCGATTGGCAAGGACAGTCGCTACTGCAACAGCGAAAGAACTGTCATGCTTAGGTGTGAATTTGATCCTAGGACCAGTACTCGACGTTCATGCACGTGGTCAAGCACAGCAAATGGGTGTGCGGTCATTGGGAGAAGACGACCATGTTGTTTCTGATCTGGGCCTGGAGTACGTCAAGGGCTATCACTCAGGGGGCCTGTTGAGTTGTGGAAAGCATTTCCCTGGTTACGGGAATCTCATGTTTCCAGGAAATCTCTCCGACATTCCCAGTGTACCTGGGACGCTGGATCAACTGTACTACTCATCGCTCGCTCCGTTCCAGGCAGCAGCCGATAATGAGGTGGATTCAATGCTAGTGGGAGCGTGCGCCATGCCCGATGTGGAATATGAGAACGTCCTGCATGCCTGCCTTTCGCGACACGTTGTCACAAACCTTCTGCGGGAACGTATCGGGTTCAAAAGGGTGGTGATATGTGAATGTCTTGAAATTGAGTCCATGTACGAGAGCTTCGGAGTGGGGCAAGCATCAGTGATGGCAGTTGATGCTGGTTGCGACTTGCTCATGGTATGCAACTCTTATGCTAACCAACGAGAAGCCGTGTTAGCGATTCAAGCTGCAGTTGCATCCAACGTCATATCTATCGACAGGATATTGGAATCTGTCAGCAGAATTTCGGATATGAAACGCAAGCTCCTCACGTGGGATCGAGCTTTGAATCCGCCGGGAGTGAAAGGACTCGGACTGCTCAAGAAGGAGCATGAAGCATTGTCGCGTGAGGCATACGAGAACTCTATCACCTTGATAAGGGACCGACCAAAAGTCATTCCTCTATCTGCGAAAGCGGACCCAACAGCAAAGCTTTTGTTATTGACGCCCCTCGTGGAAACTTTCCATGGAGCTCAGTCTCCAACATCAATGGAAGACGATACGTTGCTCCTTGTGAGGACTTCACATGCGGGCAGATCTAGACCTCACACGACTGGTCATCTCGACGGAGAGGCGGCCTTTCAGTCTTTTGGACGCTTGGTAGCTAAAATGTGGCCTGGGAAGGTCGTTCACACCTCTTACACTGCTAGCGGAGTCAGTCCACTTCATGAAAAGCTCGTATCCGAAGCAACGGCAGTGGTTCTGCTCACAGCGGATGGCTTTCGAAATACTTACCAATATGGTTTCACCAAATACGTTCTAGCTTTGTGCAAAAGCCAATCTTTCAGTCCTAGCGGTCACAAACCTTGTGTCGTGGTGGCAGTCAGTTCACCGTACGACTTTTATAATGACACAGCGGTTTCCACCTACCTGTGCACGTACGACTGCACCGATGAGGCGCTAACGTGTCTTAGTCGAGCGCTTTTTGGTACGCTCACTCCAGCTTCCGCGTCTGATCCTTCGTCGAATTTGCAGCCAATCCCGGACAGCGGGAGAGCACCTGTGCAGCGCCAATTATGGCTTGTTGAAGACTTTGCATCATCTCGAGATCTAGATGGCCTTCAGGAGCTCCTAGACAGGACTCTCAACACTTCCTCAGACCGTGCTGAAATGGTCGAAGCACACTTCCCGTCTTGTTGTTTCAAAACTTCCTCATATATAGCGGACTTTGATCCTATGATCAAGTCACACCATTTTGTGGTTAGAAATAGCAGCACAAGAGTAGTGTACGGGTTTTGTGCGACATACTATGTTCCTTCTCTAGGCGTGGCATCTGTCGGTTTGATACTGGTCGATATCGAGAAGAGACAGAAAGGCATTGGTTTCTCCTTGCATCAACGAGCCTTGTCATACCTTCGTTGTTTGCCAGGAATAAAACATCTGCAACTCGGTACCACTCTTCCATCAGTATACCCCGGGATTCCCAATCGTCTGAATTCCACTCACGTCGTGCTCAGAAAATGGGTCAAGGCTAAGTATGACTCCACTCGATTTTGAAAGGTGTCATCGGAAAGGTTCTAACTGTATTTTCATAGAGGGTGGTTATTCCAGGATTGGAACAGAACCGCTGTGTTCATGATACGATCATTCTCTTTGGATTTGTGGAGGCCTCCTATCGAGATCCAAGAGAAACTCTTTGCCAGACATGTCGCCGCGCATGCGCAAGGACCGTCGAATCTAGAAAGTTTACAGCGACATCTTTCAAAGGCTCAGCCATATGCTGCACCAGGGCGATCTGTGGCTCAAACACCAATTATGGCATATCTTTACGAACAGGCTCAGGATGACATCCAGAAAGCTACAATAGTAGTTGTGAAAGAGCATGAGACTGGGGAGGTGGTAGGATCGGCAATACTTTATCACCCCGATTCCATACTAGGAAGGCTGTTTCCTCTCGAAAACGGCCGGATGGGTGGCGTGACAGGTATGATGATATCGGATAATCGACAACCAGAGCTTATCGCCCAGGCGCTTCTTGTTGGTGCTGCTGAGCAATTGAAGGAACGAGAATTTGCAGGGTGCTGCGTGTTTCTTGTAAGTGTTATCGATGCGAGGCAGGGAAGCTGAGCGTGTTTCCCCGTGATGCTAACAATTCCACAGGCCGACCAAGAACCTTTACGCAAAATGCTTACCGAACTAGGCTTTCAAAAGGTATACGAATTCCTTGGGATGGAGCAACAAGTTTGAGTAGACAGCTGGCATATGTATATGTCCATGATCGGTCTTGGTACAAAGTACTACGTATGTTGCACGTAGCGTAACGCGCCGTAAAATCTTGTAATTCTGCCTGCTTGGAACATATTCGGACGAGGAGGTATTTTGGTTGGTTTTGGGCCGAACGGGATCACATACTGTGTCTGGCAAGAGTGCCCGGACCAGAGGATGTGGCACAGCTGTATAATGGTGATATAGTGTGAGACAATCGACAAAAGATATGCATTATCTTTTGGGCGCTGACCCTTGGTGGTACGTGACAATCAGAGGAATGACCTGGATAGAAGATCTCGGTAGGTCCCGACCTAATACCAGTTCAGTTGCATTCACTCCATCGCTTTCCCTGCTCGGCTCGGTGGGGTACGCTGTTCACCATACGCCCGCTAATATTATCTCGGGGACATTCTATCTCGCTTAAAGCCATTAGTTCAAGCCTATCTCTTGCTAAAGATACGGGGTATTCTGGACCGCACACGACTTCATTCCTCCCACTGCAACCACGCGACCTTTACGTTATGAAGGTCTACGTCTTCACGACATAGTCGTGCTCCCATATGGCGGTCTCAGCATTCCTCGACGATGACAATCTTTGCAATCTCCTGGATCGCAACGTCAGTCCCGCTCAGTATGAGAACATTTTCGACAACTGTAGTAACATCCCAATATCGAATTTTGAAGATGATTACTCACTGTTCTTGTGAGTTCTGTCTAAACTATCTTTAAAGCCTCCTATTAGCTGACGGTCTCGTAGTAATGACTTGAATGACTCCATCTTTGGCTATCAGGAACCAGGTCTCGGGCTTCGACAAGGAACGACCCCACTGGCAAATGGGACGCACGCTGCCCGTGGAGAAAATCATGAACAGCAGCCTGCTATTTCGAATCCGATACAGGATCCAACCTCACATATCGAACCTATACTCGCATTTCAAAATTGCTTGAGAAACGATGGTGAGGACCCGAAAGCCCGAGTTGATCCCAATCGCCTGAGGATCGAGGCTCAGATTGGCGGTCGCATCAAGATACCGGAACAGACCCCTGGTCCAGCTGCCTCTGAAGTAGGCGAACTCACATTCTACCGAAGGAATCTGTTCAAAGTCAGTGCCAGACTCTATCTTCCTCAAGAAGGAGTGTCAACTCTTCTTCAGCAGGGAGTTTTCAGGCTAGTGGCCAGGTTGGATGCGATTGAAAGCATAGAAGGGGAGACTGTAAAACTCATCAAGTTGCCGATCAAAAATGACGTGCCAGCTGAAGAGTCAACATCCGCCAAGGTGGAACCAGTGCAACCTGTGCTGCTAGATCACCGAGCAGCAGATTCAACGGGCCAAGCGAGTCTTGCTATGTGCTGGGATCGACTTCAGTTCCGACGGGCAACTACCAAGACTCGAGGAAGTGTCGCACAACGGTATCAACTACGAGTAACGATTCTCGCAACCACCATCAGCGATCAATCTGAGAAGACACTCGCCCAAGTAGCAAGCAAACCCATAGTGGTGCGGGGACGAAGCCCAAAGAATTACCCTGACCAGGCCAAGGGTCAAGACTTCTCGGTCAAAATTGCGAAAACTGACCGCTCTGCATCAGTACGCCGAGAATCCGTTACACATACGGTTTCACCGGAATTTCAGGGGGGTGTGATTGAGCCGGCGGCCATCCTGACGGCCACAGGAGGCCGGCCAGATACGCAATTTTCAAGCAGGAGGCCGACAGAAGAATTACAGCTCAAAGCAGCGGCCGACCAACGACGAAACATGACGGCCGGAAATATCGAGACTACAGATTTGGATTTATACTCTGACGGGAGTGAGGGTTCGAGCCCACCCGAGATACCGTCCGCCACCTTTGCGCCTCGCAATATCTTGCCACCGAATGGGGATGCACGTATCCCATTACTGGGCCACAAATCAACAATTGCACAGGATTGGTTGAAGCCACGAAAGGCTGAACCGCCTCCCGGAGCAATTCTCCTCCCTTCACTTCGCAGACAGTCATCCAAAGCTACCGCCCACGACTCGGCACCTCCTGCCGCTGTTGACACAGACGTCGATTCGTATGAGTATATCCCGCTGTCTATCAATGATTGGTCTGCTCCAGTAGACCCTGTGTATGTAAGTACTACGAAACATCGCCCAGTATTTCAAAGCAGCCAACGAAAGCTAATTTTCTTTTCTTGTTGCAGAGACCGCATGGGGTGCACCATAAGGCAGTCAAGGATCAGTATGGCCGATCGGCTGCCAAGAAGCGATACTTTATCGACGTCAAGTAGGAGAGGAGATTCAACAGGATAATTCGTTGGCCGAGGTGTCTCCGGAGTGGATTCTGATGGGCTCATGGAGATTTTCCTGCCCAGGCTTCCTTGTGCGTTGAAAGCGAACATTGTATCGTAGCAATTCGCCCAGATGTAGAATGGAAACGCCGCGGGCTAGTGGACTATGCTATCATCGTGCCTTATTCTAGTGTATAACATCATGAATGCAAGACCTATAGATTACGCTAGACCTTGTATGTCCGTATGTACGGGTACTGTAGATATGTGTGCTCAAAGAAAGGGCATGGTAATCAGACTGTGCCTCTAAGCAGGAACAATTGACGGATCTTATCTAATCGATCTCAACTATCCCTCCATCATCATCATCAGGTATGATGGTAGGCTGGGCCCGCCGCCGCTTTTGACGTCTATAAGAACCCCGTCTCCCATCCCATCCCATCCTCCTTCCCCCCCTCCCTCCAACCTGTTTTTTCTTTTCTCACCTCTGTCGCGCTGATGCGACTGTCCTACTTCGCCCGACCGCGCCTGGCTCTGCCCCCTTGCTATGTTTGACCCCTAGTTGAGATTTTGTCCCATTCCTCTAACCGCAACCTTCGAAATCTGGCTTGGGTGATCGAGTGTCACTCGATCACCCACCTAATCCTTGAGCCTTGCAGCCTCTACACCGTTGACGCAACCTTTTTCGGCTCTCTTCGAGTCTCCCCCTCTATGGCACGTTTAGCTTTATCGGCCGCATAAATTGCTGGCTCAGCTGAACCCCTCTATTATCTACGCCCCGGTAAGGGTCTTGAGGGAGTTAGCAGGGGTGCGTCTCCTCATACCGTCTTACCATAGGCGCGAACTGTAAAGTCGGCACAGCCTAGTTGATTTTTGGGTGCGGCCGTCACAGGAAGTCGCGCCATCACCTGATGCGCCGCCTAATCGTGTGATGTCGAAGATGGAGCGCGAGACGCGTATTCAATTTGGGCGGCCAAGGGTAGGAAGCAGACTTACTGTATCCCAGTCTGCCGGCAGCGACGGGTATGGCACATCGTCGAAGGAAGCTAAGTCAGGGGGAAGTTCCTGCGCAGGAATGACAGGGTCTGTCGGTGGTAGAGTTGTTATTGGAGAATCTGCGGTAGATACTGGAGCCTCTGGCGCTCCAGCGGAAGGTGTCGACATAGGGGCAACGAACAGCAACCCCACGATTAGTCTGGATGTCCAAGGGGTCATGTTGGGTATGCTACTTTGTCTTTTGGCCCGAAAGCAGTATGAGTCAAACAGCCGTGTTTGCCAACTAACTATATGATTGATGCTAAGGATAGTTGAGGATGGAGCTCAACATGTTGCCCATTAGAGTACTCTTATTGAGATACCATACTCGGGAGCATCTTCAGTCAGCAGTGATTCCCATGAATAGGCTGAAACTGCCACCGCGCCTAAAGGATGTCTGATGTGTACCGCCTAGCGATGACGAGATACTGCAAATAGTTGTCTCCATTGTCTCAGCGAATTACATGCCTATATAGACAGTCCAATATAGGTCGAGGCCACTATCATTTCGCTCAGTAAACTTCAATTTAAACCTCTAGATATAGGAGGAAAGGGATTGAAGTGGTCTAGGGTCACACGACCTAGTATAGGCGAAGCATTTAGCTTGAAGAATGGTGGTCGACCATTATCTAGGTAGTTTTCTCATTGCCGCGCGTTGAACTCAAACGCAACCTTGGGACGAAAGGCCGATATGGCCAAGCAACCTAAACATGAATAGGCCTAACGGTGCTCACGTTATCACCCTTTCTAGGGGGCGGAGTGGGCGGCTCTAGGTCCGGCTCGCTATTACGGTATAGAACTTTACTCACCTAATTCAGCTACTTAATATGGTAGTATTTCAGCCGTTAAAGCACTATCATAGTGAAGCAATTAATCAGGCTGTACGACATAGCGATCTTCATTTTCGTCGAAGTGAATTCCTTACGAACCTTCATTGTATTCGTATAGAAGCTATTCGACCTAAAACCATTCGATCATTATTCAAAAAACAGGCTCAATACCACTTAATCCACAAGAGCTTTATTAAGTTCTATCAAATCACCTAGATAATATCCTAGCTAGTTTATCCGAAAGCGAAGCGGAGAGCTTTTCGATCTATACCACTCCACGAAAAAGCCTATTCGACTTTGATCGATATGCCGATATTCTACACGGGAATATTCAAGATATTAGTGATGAAACCGCTCTTATAGCAGGAAAGTTTACTAAGGCGGCGTAGGAACTGGCCTAGGCTGGCGCCTAGGCAATAGAGCATCTAGCATTAACATAGGCCGCGGAAAAGGCTCGTACAGTACGAGCTAATCGATCGCGACGAGTAGTTAGTCGAAAAGGCGTGATCTCTATTAATACTACACGAAAAAGGCTTAAAACCCGTGATGAAAGGGAAGAGCTGGCCTATCAAAAAAGAAAGCCCGCAAAGGCTGTACGAAGAGTTCTTAAAGAGCCTTTTTAGCAGCCGCGTAGAAAGGCGCACGTCGCCATCAGCTACGGGAGCGGTATAGAGAGGCTGCTAAGAATGCCGCCCTAAAGGCACGCCGCCAGGCGATCCTTAGGCGATCAATACAACGTGCTTTAATATCATTCAACCTAATTAATAACCGGAAATATTGGGCGTCAGCGAGGTTGATGCGGCAACGGAGTGTTGGATGTTCTTTTACTGTATACTATGGGATCAAATAGGCATTTATCTATCAACTCACATCATTTATAGTGTATTTACATCAATTTTGGCATTTTGGCATCAATTCCTGGGAAGGGCACAATTTTCGCGACCGTATCGGTGAGGTGCATTAGTCTGTACAGACTAGTGCCGCGAAGTGCGATTAGAAGGTATTGCAGTAGTTATGGGAAGGCGCAGAGCACAAAAGGCAAGTTGCGCCAGTGTCAACATGGTTGACCGAGATTCTACCATTTACGAGGTAGAAAATCAAATTTCGCTAGGGCATCGGGAAGACACTGAATACACCATAGAATACTGTGGTCAAAATTCTCCTTTGCCTAACGGTTCTCCTTACAGCGAAAATAATACCTAGAAGAGGGCCCATTCCGGCGCTACCATAATCTGTGGTTCTGGCTCACGTCGTCGGACCTAAATGTTTCTCGATGCCTCCCTTTTGGGCTCTACCATTCCATACACTTCCACAAAAAATGGTATTATACTATTTAAAGCTGCGGATTGGCTATTGCCTCCCAAATTAGTGACCTATATAAGAGAAGGTAATGGCCTATCTCTGGTCCCCTCCGAAAGAGAGGATATCAGGGACACAATAAATCTTTGATACCTACGGGACGATCGCCGCCGTCCATGCGAAATATATCTCCTAAACTTACGTCGCCCATGAGTGATGATGTCTTTAGTATCCGCAGCTTATGCGAGCCCGTAGGGTTTTAAAAAGCGAGATAGGAGAGAAGGAAGCACCCAAAAAATGAGTGGTGGGCGAAGAGCGAACGAGAATTTCGAAAAACGTAAACGTAGCCTCCTTAGAAAATACAATGAGACTGTTAAATTATATAACGTAGACCTATATATCGTTGTCCGTCGGAAGGGGAAGTGTACGGTATATTCGAGTTGTTTCGTTTCCACCCTCCTCATCAAGAAGATATGGTGAGCTTTTACCCTCTACCTCCTACGGCTCTAACTAAGTACGTTATAGGAAACTTACTATCCGGTTCCAGTTGTGATGACGCCGAAAGATTTTGGCAGAGACACCACCAAGGACAAGGAAGCCAGTAGTTTTGGTGAGAAAAGTGGCTTTTCTGACGACCCGACCTTATCTGGCCACGTCGTCTGTGGATGGGATACCGGACTGGGACTCAAAGGGCTGTCAGGCGTAGCTAGGATGGGGGATGGCCAGGCTTGAGAGTTTGGATGATTGCCAGTTGCAATCGGGTTTCTTGAGAATATTCGATACACATACAATTTATTACGCCCGGCGGCGAAGCCGAAAGGGCAAACTAAAGCTGGTCTACTAATACATTTCTTAAAGATATGCCCTAGTCTCCTTGAAGCCCATACAAGGTAAATCCCCTTTTCGCTGTACAGTTCCATTCACTTGCTACGTCTTTGCGGAGTCTCGTGTGTTAGTAATGTTAGCAGCCTGGCTTGAAGGCGACTCTTCAATTGTTCAGCGTCTTATCCTCAGCAACTGAAGCGCGCCTGCTTTTCCCGGCACGAGTTGGAATAGGGGGGGATCGGAGATGATGGTGAGAGGGTGATTATAGATTCGTCAGGTGGTGTTGTCAAGTCGTCCTGTTGCTATTGCAAACCGTATCGTTGCTCGGGCTGCGGTCAGGTCCGGAGTCCAGGACTTGTCCAAAGAATCATAGGTATATTTGCCGTGTCCTATCTAGACGATACCCTAGTTTTCGGCCTCGTGCCTCAACGGCTCTTGGGGTGGACGAGGCCCCTCACGTCTAGGTGGCTCTCTGTTTGCTTCTTCAGCATCAGGATCTGCTTCCTTTTTATGAGTTTCGAGGGTCTTTCTCCTTTTGGAGGGTCGTTTGCTTAACGGCTCATCCTCTTCGACTTCCTCAAACTTTCGGCATTTCCTCGACTTAGGCGTAAACCACAATCCACAAGCACAGCTAAAGCAAGTTAGTTGATCATAGAAATTGGGTATTGAATATCTTTACCAGGCTTTGCCTCCTCCTTCAGTATCTTTACATTCCATCGCTCCACATCCAGGATCTGGACAGCTTTCCATCTCAGATTGATCAGCCGAAGACATCGGTCGGTATAAGGCAATAGCCATTCTTAGACTCATTCCGGGAATGAGACCAGTGAAACCGTCTGAAGTAACGAGCTCTTGGTAGTTCTTAGCATTCACGATCTCGTAATTTCCTGATTGGACGCTGGTCGAACCAGGGCCCGACTTGGGTTGCTCTACAATGACGGCTTGCATCATACCGTACGAGTACTCAGAGGGAATGACAAGGTAGCGTCGCAAAGGGTCTTCTAGACGCACAGGTGGTTGCAGCCATGTATGACGAAGGTCAGGGCAGGGTAGTTGTGTCTCACACTTGATGATTATGTTGGAAATTTGAAGATTCGACTTCCAGATTTGATTTGCGATGTCGACGAGGTTCTTCAATTGTGTGACAATATCGCCAGCAACTAGATCATAAAAGTTTGGCCAGCATTGACGTCATGCTTTGTACCACCGTCTCTTGAGACACTTGTCTCTTTTGTAGCTGCACCGCCGTGGTTTGGACATCTGCAAGGTTCTTCTCTTGGCTAGTGTTGTGTGTCTTGGTCTCTTCGAAGAGGATTATGGTCGATGTCCTGGGGGTTTTCAGAGGAGTGCTGGAGTCCTCAGAGTTGACTCACAGTCCTAATGTTAGAAGCCGCATCTGAAGGCTTCCCACATGCGCCGCAATAATGACCCTCAGCTTCTGCACTTCCTTGTCCATACTCGAACCCCATTGTATCTTCCTCCCCACTACTGAACTGGGCTAAACACTGAAATGTTTTTATCACTTTCGTGGCTGTGATCGGCGGCTTGCTTATCCACGATACTGGGCACGAGACCAAGAGAAGAGAATTAATGATTTTGCCATAAATAATGCTAACGCATACCAAGATTCTAATGAGTATCGCATCTCGAAGGTCGGAGACGTGAGGAACAAGCGTTGCGCGCTCTTGAAAATGTCTTAGCAGAGTTACAGAAACTGAATGGGCAAGGACAACGACAGATTTGTCTGTCGCCTTCGAAAACCATGAGTTGCCAAATGCACTTTATTTAGATCTCTTGCGGGAAGAGGTTTTGGACGAATTTATAATGCCCTCGAGAACGAACTCTAGGATACGCAACTCTATGATCCAGACTTATAACTGGATTTACGATTGTGCTGAGATTGGCGAGTAGCGTCGGCGGATGCCACTTCCATCTTTGACCACGGCTGTTTAGCTGCTCTAGAGCACAGTCCTTCCGGAAACTTTGGATCAAGTTAAGTTACGAAAGCCATGGTTAATCCGTACATTTCCGCGACATTTCCGACGCGTGTTAAAGTGAAAATATGCTCGCGCATAAGTCAGTTCGCTTATCGCTTCTCACGAGACTCTATTCGGATCGAGATCACATGTTTGAGTTGTGAGATGAAAACATAATATATAATAATTGCGCTTGCTAGGCTTCAAGGGTTCTTCTAGAGGGTTACTAAAGCTCAACAGTGATCACCAAACCAAGAATCATAACTAAATCTTCCAGAAACCGTTTCGAAAAACTTAAAAAATAAATATTCCTTGAAGTCGCCTTTTGGTATTGGTTCACCAGTTCCATCCTCAGAAGTATCAGCGTTGGTCTCATTTCAAAAGTGTGAGATGCTCAATTATTATTAGAAATACTTATGTCGAGCAAGGGGTGGACAAGGGAAAAGATATGGGAGCAAGATCTTCCTACATGCCATTCGACCCATGTCAAACATCAAGCTGGATGTCCAGTCTTAGAGAGGGGGCCCTCATCACGAGCTCTGAAATCAATTTTGATGAAGAAGACCCATTTGGGGATAATGAAGGATATTCTAGCTCAGAAGAGGTCAATTTAAACAAGTCAAGCAATTCGAGCATATACGACAAGGAAGATGAGTCCTATGAATATGAGAAAAGTAGAGTGCTAAAATGTACCAACTTGACCAGCTTCGATGAGGGTGGGTAGCCATGTACGGCTAGAACATATTCGGGGAATCCCTCTTCACCCTGCATTAATCGTACATTTAGCGCACGCAATACTAATTATCACTATCAGGCTTAGTAATACTCTTGCACGAAGCTCCCTTTTCTGCCCTTATCTTAGCTCCGGCTGGTGGGAGAGATGAGTGTCAGACATAGGTTGAGGCGCGTCCACAGGAATAGAAAGAGACAAGCATACGCACAGCACAGTACAGTATGACTAAATAAACATACGTAATGCAGTTGTCACGATTTCAAGAAAAAGAGCGAAGGCTCGCCGTAGAAAGATTCATTAAATTCAGTTCAGGGTGCGTATCTATCGAGCAGATCGATTGTCTAATTGTTAAATGTTTATTGCTGCAGTTGGTGATACAGTTCGACCCCCTACTTTCTTTAAGAGACAACTATTTCTAGACGCTTCGAGACTCTGCTTACATCTTCCTAAAAATCTTGTGGCTGCCGTGCCGAAAAGGAAACCTTTAAAAACGGCTAAGAGCTGTGCTATTATGTGCTAATAGCAGCTCTACATGTTTCGGCCCGCCTCGAGTTTGAATCTATCGCAGGTCATTTCGGAATCCTAGGATATCGAATCACATCGTAAAATTACAATTACATGAAGCCTTTTGGCCCTAGTTTCTCTTTCGATGAACACTCCTCTTGACTAAAGCAGCACTCGCTTCATTTGCACATGTCATGATTCGCTATTTTGCTTTGTCTACATAGTAGGTAATGAGGTAGAACAGTCATTCGGTAGGTGCACGAGCGAAATCCCCGTAGCTGTTTGGGGACTTGTCCATTTAATGGACAACTGAAACACTCAAACAAGACTTTTAAACCAGTTGGAACTAATTAATACTTGCCGATCTAGTTTCATCGGCAATCGTTCCCAAAAACTTTCGAATGGGAGTCCCCCCTGCGCCGTATACTCCGCCACCAGATTCCACATCCTCGGCTAACCCGAAAGCCCGGCGGCCTGTGAGGGAGGCTGGGTCCACGGCATACTTCTGCGCAAAACTCCTGTGGTTTGCGCGAAAATTGGCCAGAATCCGGATACATTGGTTGTAGATATCAGCCAAGTCGGTTTGGTGGACGACGAAGCCCTTTAGAGTACGCGAAAGTCGGCCTCTTTGAAGCGAGGTTTTTAATAGCCCTCTTTGATAGGCTTCTATGGTGCTTTAACTTTATGAATAGTACGCCCTTGTAAAGCTATCACAAACTCGTGTATTAAGATCCATGCACCAAGCGTAACAGGTTTCCGACCATTACGCCTAACAGTTGGAAAAATAATGTCGATTTTGTACCACCAGGAGTCGCCTGGCTTACGTGTTTGGCCATTAATTGCGAAGTATCGGTGTATTTGCTTCCATGAATTTCGACTCATACATCGACGTAGTTTGTGTTGGTGTAGTATGCCATGGTATCTGACAAAGAGCCTGTGTTGCTGAAGGAAGCTCTTTTGGCCCATCGATCACGAAATGGATGTTGTCGTATGCTTGCTGGATCGCAACATTGGTGCGGTGCATTGGCCAGGGTTCGGCCCTGGCCAGCCGTCAAGTAGATAGCCTGGAAAGGGGAAACCTAGTTCAATTTCCACTTGCTCATAAACTGTCTTCAGGTTCGCGGAGAATGCTGCGAATATAGAACGACCACAGGAACAAGATAAGTGCTGTTCTGAGGCATCTTTGCGTACTTCTTCGCAAGAGAGCTGAATCAAGAGACTCAATCTCTTCAGAGCTTGTCGTATCTGGTTGTAAGGGTCTGATACGCTCCATCGGAAGGATTCTTTCGGTTTCAAAAGCGTTGTAAGCGCCCCTGTAATAATCTCGATGGTACCTTTTGACAGCAACAGCCTGATCGGAATGCATTCCTTATCTAAAATCCGCTCGTTGCTCGGACGCCGGAAGTCTCACTTGTTCCGGAGAGGTAGAGGTCGAGTGTATCTCCTCCCATTGTCGATTGAACTGCATCGCGTACACCCTCAGCTGCCTATTGCGAGTCAGCAAGGTACGCCTTGGCAACACATCTAACCTACTTGCACATATCGTTGATAGATACATCGCCATTATCCATGAATCGTGCCCCTGCTGAGTGAAATGAAAGCGCCGGAGTCGCTCAGTGTGGATTGACTTCGTCGGTTATGATGTCCACGTGATAAAGAAACATCAAAAGCATGCATGTTTTGTCGTAACCAATCAAAGAAACTGAAAATGCAAGAGGCTGGCACCCTACCAGGGAGGTCTAAGAGTCTTACTTTGTGGATGGGTGAGAAAACACCTAACTGGTGTGAAATGCCTCGCCGGTTAGAATGATGATTATGGACGACAACGATACCTGTGATGAAAATCTCACTAGGATTTCTCGTCGCTTCCCATCGTTATCAGAAAGGTTCGTACTGTTGTGACTAAACGAGGATCTGCTTTCTAACTGCGCACTACGCAAACTAGTGGACCAATTCAAACACCTTACTTCCACTTACCGACGCTGCTCTTTCCACAGAACACATCAAATTTATATACGACATGGCAAGGTCTGTGTCTGGACGAGAACGCAAGAATAATAATTATACTATGTTCTGGAAATGGGCGGCGGCCTTAGAGCTAGGCTGCCCCTGGGGGACCGGTGTAGGGAGATTTCTGTTAAAAGGATGTGCTTCAGTAGCAGATGATCATGCTTCCCCCAGGGGACGGCAAGCTTCCCTTAAAGATTCCCCTAGAGGACATTTAGCTTCTCCTAGGGGACGGTGGATTCCCTCAGAGGATGGATGTGTTGCCCCTAGAGGACGATGGAGCTTCCCCCGGGGGACGCTTTTACACGCAGGAATGTCAGCCACCATGGTCGATAAGAATGCTTCATTTATATTGAGGCTGGACCGTTCACATAAGAGCTTCTCAATTTTCTAATAGAAGTTGATATTATGTGAGACAAGACGTCCTGGTTGACCCACCTGCCTGATCGGGACGCCGCAGGATCAGTTAATCATAATACCATTTACCGCGGTGTATACCTAGTCATTATTAGTAAATTTCGGGAGTTCCACAGCTAGTTATAAATAGGATGATGAAAAAGTTAATGACGAATCAGGAGAGCTTGATCAATCCTGATATCTACTAGGCTGAAATATTTAGATTGCAAACATTTAGCAGTTAAGAGTGACTCTATATACAACACTCCCTGAATTAAAACTTTATAAAGTAGGCCTTTTCGCCTTCAGATCAGAAAATTCTACGTTATAAGATTCAAGATCTACAAGCAGGATAAACCATTTCATCCGGTATGTTTATAGTTTTCTAATTAGTGACTAATCAGAGAACTACAGAAAATGTTCTAATAAAACAAAACTAACATTACGATTCTAGATTTTTCAGCAATTCTACGAATCCTTGAAAGCAAAATGCTTGCCCTTCATCCTCTACACCTAATCCCTCTCAGTATTATTTCCTCTATTCCAATTGCTGCGGCCTGCGGAATACCTGGCCTCGTCGGTGGCCAGTGCGTCACTGTTTTCAAGAGCCAGCAGTGTGACTACGGTTGGGCCAACAGTAACGTGATTACGGAATTCCAGCCTAACTGCCGCGGTGATTGTTTTCGATACGACAGTTTTGGTAGTATTAGAGTGCAGGGCAATGGGTTCAGCGGCGTCAACTGTGAATATTTTTCTGATGTCAACTGTCAGAGCAAACTTGGGGAGACCGGAAACGAGGTATCTTATGGGGGGGCGAATCGATGTTCCTGGGGTCACTTTAAGTCACTGAAGTGCTGGTTTGCTTGTTAGGGCTGGGGCCTGTGCTTTATTCCTTGTCTTGTGCGTCGAGCTCTTTCCGGTGCTTTGGATCGAAATCTTTCTGGCGAGTCTACAAGCCCAATACTATATTTAGCACTTCACGGTTGATTGACCTGCCTGTTACTTTACCTTGTTTGTTGTGGAGCCTCCTCCTGAGCATAAGTAAGATGCTATCTAATGCACCACCTACCTTCTTTTGCAGCCGCTGTCTCTCTAGTGTAGGTCATGATGTGACACTATTCCTCTGGCAGGGAAAGTTCTAGGGGGAATCGATAGCTCTCTTATAGAGCTATGCAGAGCTAGTAGAGCCGCTAGCATTATATATATATGTTCCTTGACCTAGATAGAGTAGATTATAGTTAACTTCGTTAGTAATCCTATACCTATATTTAGGATATAGTCTAATAAAAGTATTCCCCTTATTATTACTATATTATACTGTATAGAGGTTGAATCGGCATGTACTCTCGCCTATCCTATAGGTTGGATAAAGGGGTAGGGCTGCGTTGCTAGGGGTTCTCTCTCTTCCAGGACCGTAGGATAGAACCAACTAACACCAAAACGAACACTGTAGTAGCCACGACTAGAATGAAACTCTTTACTCACCTGCGTCAGTGAGGGAACCGTAACACTGTAGATCTCTATAGTCTTGAGCCCGCCAAAGGACTGTACTTTCAAGACTTCTCGCAATAGACGTGCACAAAGCTGTAATGGCCTTATTCGTAAAGGTCACTGCCACTGAAACTTAGGCTGTATAGTTGTACAGTCGAACTCGTAGAAGGAAAATGCTATCAATTCTGCAAACTATGCTCTCATGGCTGCTGTTTGATACTCAACGTATGCTCTCATGCGTTGAGTTGCTTGTCTTTCCTTGCGCCTCCTTGCTTGCTTGCCTAGCTCCTTACATTGTCTGTTTTCCTCCTTACTTGCTTGTTCTTCCATGCCAAGGCCTCTTTTCTCTTCTTTCATGACTAAGCGCCTCGAGCCCTAATGCAATACCTCTCTAATTACCTATTCTATTAAGGAACCCTACCTTAGTTAGAACTTATTAGGCTAAGAGAGAATTCTTAGGCTCAATTCCGGCTGAGTAATATATTACGTTTATACTTCTAACACAACCCCTTGAAACGGAATGTCATCTAGCTAAGTGATTCAGTAGGTAATCCTACTTTCCCTAGTTCTATTATAGTTCTGTTTTTCGAGCTGTGAGGTCTCTGGAGACGCTAAAGCCTAATTGGGTAAGGCCATTTAGAGGAAGCAACAGGAGATGAAACGCTGTTCCAGTCTATTGAATGTAGGCCAGACAGCGCCCTCTCTCTCTACGGCAGTAAGGAAACCCAGAGGGACTGGCCCTCCAGGTCCTCGAGGCGCCATGGCCGGAGTAGTGCAGTCAAAGGCACCCGTCGTTTTCGAAGACTTAAACGGATCCTTTTCTGAAGGGGGGCTGTTTCTGGTCCTCAGAGATGGTTGCAAGCTTGCAAGCTTGCGTGGCGCATTGGAGGGCAGGAAAATCTGGAAGACCACCGAGCTTGGGGGCTGATGTGGACTAGGGCTGGGATCTTGGCATTTGCGGAAGAAACCCTCCAAAAGCGGCGCTGCTGACCGTCAAATTCGGAGAGAAATTTCCTTGTAAATGCCACAATGATGTCCCACACTTGGCGAAACAACCCCACCATCACGTCCATCATCCGCCAGCCCCAGATTGTGGGGCAGTTTTTGGTGCTTGGAATCTGTCCAACTCCGCTGGAACAATTTCGGTCGCTGTTCGTCAGCGTCCGTTGCCCGACGGGAGAATGCTGAGGTGAGAGTGCGGAACTGCCACCGGGCTCGTTTGAAGGCCGTTGAACCGATTCTCCTCTAGGATTTCTACCGATGTGATGGGATGGGGGAGAGATAATATCATCAAATTCAATCTCCAATGGCAAATGGCTGAAGTCGAGGCAGTGTTTTGGATCGAGGGGGGTATTCCCGGCCTCCAGGGTTGCCTATACAGATCAACTTGGTCTTGTAGCTGTGGTGTGAATCTACTCGTACGTGCTCAGTTGAGGCCTAAATAGCCATTGCAGTCGAGAGGCTCTACTCCCCGGCCTTTCGCGGCCTTCGAATCTGGTGCTGAAATTGCCCCAGAATGTCGTACCCCGTTGAAACGGGTTACAGGGTCTACTCGGTTCTGAGCAACGGCTGTCAATCAAGGACCGAGACTTGGCTCTTTGCAATGTAGTGTCATCGTAGCCAGGGACAAAGCACATCCATCGCTGGTTCCGCATATGTAGATGGGGCGAAGGCCGCTGCCACCGAAGGGATTAAAACGGAGTCAATATCCTGATGTCTACGACTATCTGCTGAGACCTTGTGGGGTAATAATACTAGTACCTACATCTACATCGCGGCATCGCCTCAGCTTTACCATTTCCATCCCCAAGTGACTAGGATCTCGAACAAAAGGAGGAGCCCACCAATCCCAAGCCATCCCTAAGACCCTTCGGCATATTCATTTTCTCTGATTCTACAGCCGCCAGAACCTGGTCCTGGGATTCCGGCTGTCTGGCAGTCTGACCACTTTCCACATCTACTCGATCTGGTCTGCTCCTTCTCCGCGAGGAAATATATCATCCACGTCATCGCCTGCCACTCGACCATTGTGCACTGCGACCTTTTGACAAACTGCGATATAGGGCGACGACAAGCTGCACCGCAAAATTGCTCCCTGATTCCTGGATCCCGGCATTGAACCCACCAAGCCAGGTTCTCCAAGGAATTCATCCGCTCGGAGCCATTTCTGTGCCCGAAATTTTTGCGGATTATCACCAAACCGCTGTGGTTCTCCACGACCACGATACCCAGGCGTGTGCCCCTCCAGACAGTGGTTTTGGGCACTTGAATATTGTGAAACACTTGACTCAGCTTGATTTGATTTGAGAAGTCCCCAGCACACCATAATTCTGCAAAGCCTTCCCATATTTCCGGGGAACTCGCCACCATGAACGCCCTTGATGACCTGAAGCACAATATCACCGAGGAGAAGGTCGAGCGTGAAAAGGTATTATTCCCTGCCCACAGGCGCCTGTTCCATCTACGGCGTTTCTATCAAAGCTAACAGTCGTACCCCTAGCCATCCAATGGCGTGATCTCGCGAGGCCCATCACCAAATCGAGGTGCATCGGTTCCAGACACCAAAGCCATTCCAGATCAAGCATCCAAAAGCGAATGGCAGAAGAAGCGAGGGATCGATCCCTCGCTACAGGTTCGCATCGTCAAGCTCAGTCACATGCGGTATCAGCATCCCGATCTGAATAAGATCACCACTTTCTTGAGAGGTGAGTTCTCGGGGGATTTTGCTCCCAAGGGCAAGGGAATCAGTTTAATAGCGGTGGATTTCTCCCGACCTGATTCCCCAAAGCCCTCACATACCGAGTTTCGAGCGCCATGGCTGACATTTTCACTTTTACAATCTAGATTTCGGCATGCACGTTACAAAAAAGGGCGAAACCGAGCGATGGTACCGTGGCTACGGTCCGGACCAGTACGTCTACTACGCCAAACAAGGACCTAAGAAATTCCTCGGAGGAACATTCGAAGTCGAATCGAAAGCTGAGCTCGAGAAAGTCCTCAAGATTCCAGGCGCCAAGCCGCTGACCAACGGCATCGAAGAAATGACCGATGCGCCAGGCGGTGGGTATATCGTGTCGATCGAGGACCCTCAGGGGTTTCCTGTCAATTTCATCACCGGCCAGGCTGAGGTCAAGGAGCAGAGGAAGGTTCCGGAGAAGTTGGTGGTGAATTTCGAAGTGGACAAGCCCCGGGCAAAGAGTTTCCAGCGCTTCGAGCCTGGCCCGGCGGAGGTGCACAAGGTATGACATCCAACTATGAGAAAATGCCATTTGGGTGCTAACAATCTCCGAACAGCTCGGCCACTTCGGCCTCAACGTGGAAGACTTCCCGGCCGCGATGGACTGGTACACACGGCACTTCAACATCGTGCCCAGCGACATCCTGTACGTGCCGCTTGAGCACATCGACCCAGAGACAAACGCGCCCGCACGCAAGGAAGTTGCACTGTTCGCACACATCGACCGCGGGCAAGACCTCGTCGACCACCACACGATGTTCCTGACGACCCTAACGCCGGGGCTCGAGAAACACGTGCACCACTGCTCGTTCGAGGTCCACGACTTCGACACTCAGGCGCTCGGCCACCAGTGGCTGGAAGAGAAAAAGTACGAGCCCGTCTGGGGTGTCGGCCGCCACATCCTTGGCTCCCAGATCTTCGACTACTGGTGGGATATCAACGGCTTCATGGTCGAACACTACGCCGATGGTGACCTCGTCAACAAGGACACCCCCATGGGCTACGGCCCCGCTGGCCACGAGGGTCTCGCTGTCTGGGGCCCTGAGGTCCCGAAGGAATTCTTGGAATGAAGACGTTGAAAAGGAACCAAGACTGATTGACCGATCGAGGCATGGTCGTGATATGTATGTAGTGTAACGTGAGAGACAAAGTCTCTTGAGCGACGCGGCTGCTGAAGTAATGTGGCGGAGGCCACGAAACCCTCGAACGGAGAGCGAATGCGGACAACGAGTGATGCAAGTAGTAGCATTGGAATCCCATTGTACTCGGTGGGCGTTCGTTATCGATTTTGCATTGAATATCTATGGGAAGCATGTTCCATGCTTTGAAGGAACCGAGTTATCTAGTTAGGACGCACTTCCTAGGTCGCGATTTTGTTGGTATTTTGGACATTGGATATCCTCTCCAATCTGGCTCTCTTCTCTCCATTGGTAATATTGCACAGGCGCCGAGAGGACTGGCGGGGCAAGACCAAGGCTGCATGCAGAGCCGCTGGCTGATCCATCTAAATCATGCTCCAATGAATCTACTACTGTGGCAGAATTAATGAGGTAGGTAACAGTCCATTCAAAAAGTCTAGATCCTGGTCTTGTATCTATGGCTCTTCGCGGCTCCAACCGGCCATGCATGACTTCAGTGTAAAGTCAGTCACATATTGTCCAGATTTCGCGGGCATTGGTTTTGATGGAATACCCTCTTGGTCCCGTCCCTCCCTCCTCCTTCCACCATCCGACAAGGATGCGCTCTACCACTCCTCATATCGCACTTTGTTCACCAACGTACCAATCTTCTCGATCGCAACTCTGATGTCTCCTCCGTCCTCGAGCACGACGCGGGGTTGACGGAAAAAGCCAATGCCCGCAGGTGTGCCGGTCAAGAAGATGGTGCCGGCTTCTAGCGTGGTGCCTTGAGATAGGTAGCTGATCTGCTTCTTGATATTGAAGATCATATCCCTGTCGGTTGAGTATTGTGGTTAGCCTTATAGGTTCTAAATAGATATATATCTCAACAAATGGAGAAAACAGGATTAACGTACTTAGTGTTGCCATCTTGGACGGTTTGACCGTTGTAAATGGCTTTGATGCTCAAGACCTGGGGGTCGGGGATGGCGTCCTTGGTAACTAGTACGGGGCCGAGAGGGCAGCTTCCATCGAGACCTTTGCTGAAACTCCATTGTGTAGTGGTCATTTGTAGTGTTCGTGCGCTGACATCGTTGCTAGCGGTATAACCCAGTACGTAGTCTAGCGCTTGATCCTCAGGAATGTCACGACCAGTCTTGCCGATAATGAGGGCCAGCTCGGCTTCGTAGTCAGAAGTACCATCCTGTGCTGCTTTGGGAACGGGAATGGCAGCTGGATATGGGTCGGCAAGCGCTGTGCGAGGCTTCGTGAAAAGAATTGGGGCTTTAGGCAGGTCGAGTTTAGCCTCCTATCAAAGAGAATCAGTTTCCAAACTTTCTCAAAACGTGATGGGAATCTGATAATCATACAGCGGCGTGGTCCTTATAGTTCAAACCTAAGCAGCGAATGTAGTTTGTCTCCTCCTTTGCAATGGGCGAGAGGAGTGTCTTCACAGTGTAAACATGACTGGTGACTTCAGGTTGAAATATCGAGCCGTTTATCAGGTATGCTTTGATCTCCTTGCCTGCAAAACTGTCCAGGCCAACGTCACGCGATGTGTCTACCAGTTGGCCTAGATGAATTCTGTTGTCTTCATTGGCAATAAACCGGATGATATGTGTTGCTTTGGTCATTTTCGCTCTCGTGATTTAGTGGGTGATACTTCTTGCCGTGTTCAGAGTCAGATGGATCTGCGGTAGAAAGGGTGAAAGAGCAGGGAGAGCACGGAGGACAGAGAAATGCCAGCGTTCACCTTGTTGATAATATTGATTTCAACTTTTTAGCAAAGTTGAACCAGGTCGAGAAAGCCCCACGGCGTTAAGGTCATGGTGCCCACGCCCGCGTCCCGAAGTCGCGCGAACGAAATTGCGTCAATTGCCTCTTCTGGGACGAGCATTGGCAATCGGGGGGTTGTCCTATTCCCCCACTTGTGGTCGACCTCACGGGAAATCATTAATTAGAGCGAGCGAGGGCGGCGGAATGCATGCCTCGGTGTGGATGGGTTGAGGTTGAGGTGAGGATGGGATTTGTGGAAGGGAGAGGGACGGTGCTTGTCGAAGTGCCGACGGGGCCAATGCGGGAGGGAAGGAGGGGTTGTGAGTCCGAGGGAAGGCACGCACCCCAGGCACGCTCTCAGGCAGGGGCCAATCACAGGACACGTGAGAGGGGTAATTCGATCGATAGAGACATCGGGTTTGGGGGAAGACCGGCAGGGGAGCTTCGAAACGCCGACTTCGCCGTCCCCACCAAATACAGTTCCCGGCCGCTGCCCTCGGGGGTGCTCACAGTCTTCCACGGTCCAATGAAGCCTCCTATCTGACCCGAGCCTTGTCCCTTCAACAAGAGCGTAGTCTGCGGTTGGGCCGACGACTTCTTTACCCGTCATGCACGAATCACACACAATGGTATTCATAGTATTGCTGTCCGCGTCTCAATTGATCTTCGCTTTGGTAGCTTATCAAGACATCTCGTGTTCGAGTGTAAGTGCATCACCAGCATCCTCAGAGACATGTCCTCAGGAATGCCCTTCGATGGATCTTGCTTCATACAACTCCTCAAGGTATTTCTCCTCTTCCGCTGTCAATTCTTTGCCCCTGATCTCCAGTGCCTCGTCCATTCTCTCCACTGAACTGAAACCAATGATCGGACTCGCAATTCTCTTATTGATCCACGCGAGCGCTACATGGCTCATCTTCCACCCACGCTTTTCTGCAACCTCTTGGACGCGCTTGACAATTTGCTTGTCGACATCACTGTAGCCCGTCTTGGATCGATCCTGAGATGAACGCTCAGTCTTATCTGCAGAGGGTGGCCGAGCCAGAATCCCTCGGCAAAGTGGTGCCCCTAACGCACCAAGATTAGGTACTCACGGCTGCAAAATCGGAATCTGGTCAAAACGCACAAGGTATCAATCCTACTCCTGTCAAATCGCAGAATTTGTTCATCTCACGCTCCTCTTCACGGTACAAGAGGTTGTAATGATTCTGCATGGAGACAAATTTGGTCCAGCCATGGATTTCAGCAGAGTGCTGCATCATCGCAAACTGTTCGAGTTAGACAAGGAAAACAGGCACCATCGGGATTTCCTTTTTACCTGATACGCAAACATCTGTGACGCATTGTCAGCATAATCTTCGTCCCTACGAAAGAGAGACATCTGAACTTACCGAGCTTGCACCGATATACCTCACTTTACCAGATCGAACCAAGTCATGCAAAGCCTCCATGGTTTCTTCAATTGGCACGTCATTATCAAACCGATGGATCTGCAGCAAGTCAATGTACGGTGTGTCAAGTCGTTTCAAGCTTGCGTCGACAGCTTGGAAGATGGCTTGTCGAGAGAGACCACCATGATTGACATAGTCTTTCGTCTTTGGCATTTCGGCTTCATTCTGGTACGACTTTTGATGGTTTCAGTACCCGATACCCGCAGATGGAATATAGACTCACATATTCCTCTCCGATGTATGCAAAGCATTTGGTCAGTATCACCACCTTATCGCGAGGGATTTTATACGTCTTCAGAGCTTTGGCGATGATCTCTTCAGATTTCCCGTTGCTGTAAATATTTGCGGTGTCCCAGGTATTCAGCCCTCGGTCATACGCTGCTTTGAGAAGCGGGAGTCCCTGGCTGAGGAGTTGGCATAGACAATGTGAACTTGAGAAGTGCATACCTTTTCTTCATCAAGGATCCAAGATTGCCAACCTGGATCACCAAAACTCATCGCGCCACTGGTGGCCATGTTAATGGGTGTCATACAGATGAAGACCACGACACTCACAGAATAGGCACCGAAACACGCAACCCGCATTTTCCAAGTTTCTTGTACTCGGATTTTGTGGATTCCAACGAGGCTTGAAGCGCTGCTTTATGAGACATATCGCAGTAAGAGTGACTGTGCTGATAACGGGCAAGTCACGGGGAAGGCCTGCCAGTGGAATACCAAAACTTGTTAAAAGTACGAACGGCAACCACAACTCGAGGAATCTGTACAATTTCAATGAGTCACACGAAGGTTCAGACAATTTAGGCTGTTAGGAAAACTGCGATCCATAGTCAACGGGCAATTGCCATGGCCCATTGATACGAACGCGGATCTTACACATCACGAGTTGCGGGGACGGAATCCGCCCGGCCTCAAAAGCCGTATCGCCATCTAAGTCCAATATTGGGACCAAATACAAGAGAAAGCAAAGAAACCGAGTTGTCACTTTGCCAAAATCAATCATTGACTCTTAGCTCCATTAAGAATGTAAAATAATATCGCAATCGCGCAAGGGGTGGTTCCGACACTTGTGCTTTCACAGTTTACCTGATCGAAACCCAAAAGGCACGAAGCTAGGGGCAGAGCCATGCTCGCAGAAGCAGTCTTCAAGTCAGCTTGAGGAGGTCATATAGACTTCTTACGAACTTGCATTGATGTAGGTAGCCTGGATCGCCGTACGATCAAGTCGAAGGCAGTGGTCAGCGGTATCCGTGCGCGTGCTGTCAATATCTCGCTATATTATCCCGAATCTGGTAGTCTTGAGCGAGATAGGTCACCTGACCAGCTCAATGACATCAATGCAAATACAAGTGGAATGATTGGCGAAGCGGACATCCATCATCGATGCATTGACCGCCTCAGCCTCTTTTGGAGGGGCAAACATGCCCGAAACTCCTTAGGTTGATGGTGACATCAGCATATTCAACGTGTAATGATCAGCAATATGGAGCAATGTTTCGATTTGGACGTGACTGTGGCCAGACCACACCCAGCAGATCGTTGAAGGTCTCCGCAATCCGGCTCATTCAGCGTTTGATTTGCTGGGCATTCGAATAAGGTAGTCAGAGAGCCCTGCATCACTGGCCAATTCTATTTTTCTAACGTCATGTACTTTTCCTGTGGTCCATCGATCCAAACCCCATGTCAAAGAAAGTTTTATGGCTCCATCAAAGCTGGTGGAACTATCCATGTCATGCTGCTTGAATATCGTAAAACCTCTCAATTTCAAACTCCCGTTCCTCCCATGACTTTCTCTGTTGCCTCCTCAGGTTCACATATATACTCCTGAAGTTAATGGAATCTGTCCAGAAGATCTTGCAAGTCCCTCTCAATACAATCAAGTCTACAATCATGGCACCATCACAAGATACATCCTTCTCTGCCCATGTGGCAAATCAGTTCACCTCCTACGAGAAAGACCGCCAATCGACTTCCAAAGATGTCCTATATGCTGCCAGCAATGGCATGCCCACTGCACACCCATACGAGACACAGAGAGCTGGCGAGAATGGTCCTCTCTTACTTCAAGACTTTCATCTGATTGATTTATTGTCACACTTCGACCGAGAACGTATTCCAGAGCGTGTCGTCCACGCTAAGGGCAGCGGTGCTCATGGCTTCTTTGAATGCACAAACCCTGCGGACGATCTCACAATCGCTGATATCTTCAGCGCAAAGGGTAAGAAGTGTCCCGTCACCGTTCGCTTTTCTACAGTGGGTGGCGAGTCTGGCTCTCACGATTGTGCTCGCGATCCTAGAGGATTCTCCGTGAAGTTTAGAACTGAGGAAGGTAATTGGGACCTGGTTGCCAATAACACACCCGTATTCTTTCTCCGAGACCCTGCCAAGTTTCCTCACTTCATCCATACTCAAAAGCGAGACCCTCAGACGCATCTCACCCACGCCGACGATTCTACGATGTTTTGGGATTATTTGTCTCAAAACCCTGAGTCCATTCATCAAGTTATGATTCTCATGGGCGATCGAGGCATCCCTGATGGGTACCGCTTCATGCATGGTTACTCTGGCCATTCTCTCAAGTTCATCAACAAGTCTGGAGACTGGGTTTATACTCAAGTTCACTTCAAGTCTCAACAGGGTACCAAGTTCTTGACCCAAGAGGAATCGGGCACAAAATCTCCAGATTACTCGCAGAAGGATTTGTTTGAGGCGATCCAACAAGGCGATTATCCTAAGTGGTCTGTCGAGGTGCAAACCATGACACCCAAGGAAGCCGAAGACTTGTGGGAGAAGCAAGGCATCAATGTCTTTGACTTGACTCACGTTTGGCCACAGAAGCAGTTTCCTCTCCGCAAGATTGGAGAATTTACTTTGAATGAGAATGCTGTCAATTACTTTGCCGAGGTGGAGCAAGTAGCATTCAATCCTGCTCACATGCTCCCTGGAATTGAGCCATCTGCCGATCCTGTTCTTCAATCCCGTCTCTTCTCCTATCCAGACACACATCGCCACCGCATCGGCGTCAACTATCAACAACTGCCTGTCAATGCTCCTCGGACTGGCTATCAACTCGGCAACTTTCAGCGTGATGGTTCCATGGCATTCTACAACCAAGGTGCCCGACCAAACTATCTCTCATCCATCGACCCTATTCAATTCCGTCCTCGCCCTGTCGACCTTGACAAGACTCACGGCCATTTTCAAGGAAACGCCGTGACATTCTTGTCCATGATCAGGCCTGAGGACTTCGTTGCACCTCGCGCACTATGGGAGAAAGTTTTCGATGATGGAGCCAAGGAACGTTTCATCAACAACGTCGCCGGCAAGATGGAGATGTGCAAGGGCCAAGAGATCCTCAAGCGACAGATCGCCATCTTCCGCGAGGTTTCTCCCGATATTGCCCAGAGGTTGGAAAAGGCTACTGGTATTAAAGGATATGCCGGAATCAAAGACATGAAGTTCAATGGTACTCACAATGGTTTCAGCAGTGATGCCTCCATCAAATACGCAAATGGTATTTCTGCGACTGGCAACTCTTCCGGAAATAAGAATGGCGCTCCAATAAAAGGAAGTCACAGTGGCATCGCAGTCGCTTAGAGCGCAGGAAGTCTTTACAGCTTTACTACACCCGTCAATCATGATGGATTGGAACAACATTCTAGTGAGATATGAGCGAGCATTTAATAAGGGTTTTTGTGAACTAAATGTAATAGTTTAGAGTAGTGGTCACAGTCTTCTCTACACAACTATCTTCCGTCTTCTATCTTATTCCCCGCAAATGTTGAGTGATTGGCCCCAATCTTGGACAGTTATTATGCCTCATAACTCGTGCAGTTGAGGACCAGTATAATTGCGACTTTTCACACGCGATTCGACGCGAGGCAGACACTGGTATGCACGTGTTCATATGTCAGATATCAGTACGCTGAAGATGATCATCCCAAATTGCAACTATTTTCAAACAACACTTCAGTTTGACGGATACCCGAAAGGATCTAGCTCGCTCCACGACTCGTAATAATGTACTGTGACACATCACGAGGCTAGACCTCGTATTGCCAGGCGTAATCGTAATCGGAATAGTCACACGCACCAGACCTTTAGCCATACCTGGAAGCTGCGACACTTGAGCTGCATCCAAAGCAATTCGCTCACGCTGGGCAATGTTTGATGTATGGCTGTGACCTGGACGTGTTCCGATAATGCACGTCGCATGAAGTCCAAATCCTTCCCTCACTCCACCGCAACCGTGTCTCTTGAGCCTTAATGAGACCCCTACTGAGACCCTTAATGATTCCATTTTATTCTAGATCATTAGTGCCGTGGTTCACACAGAGCTGCGACGCAAGGAATCTTGAGCCCATTGCGAGGAATGGGCAGCTGCTTCTCAAGCCCAGCGTCGGCTCCAACAACCAGTCCAGCGGCGGATCCAGCGAAGGATTCCAAAGTCTGAGACTTCATCAGCCAATGCCACTAAGAAGTGGTGAAGTTTCACCGTGGATCTCTTACAAAGCAGCTCTCGAGCACGGTATTTCCGACCAAGAATTCGTATGTCGAAGGACAAAGAAGAGTCCACTTTTCAGGCGGATGCATCGCTTTGTCAAGAATATTACCAGCTTAAGATCCACCAATCCAAGCCTGTAGTGACAAAGAGATGGTTGGAACACCCCGCAAGGCTTAAGAGATGATCCATGACAGATGGAGGCGAAGATTACTCATTTTTCAAAGATACTTGCAAAATGCCGGCACAACGCCCACGTGGGGCCTTTTTTGAACACTCACCAGTCTCAGGGTATACAGGCTCGACCATAAAACTGCTTTTTCCTTAGCGGTGATAGTTTTCGGGTTCGGCCAATGCTACTGTTCAATAGCTCGTCCGATCCACCGGCCGGACTTACGCGTTCGATCATCGCCGAAGACATGATTCATGACACCTTGGAATCGTACAACGTGGAGCCTTCCTACATCCTGGAGATGCCAATTGTATTCGCTCAAAGATTGGGTCTTCAGGGTTGCTTTCATGGACCGAGTCTTGCGGATCGATACCAGACATGTACGGGCTCTAGATTTCCATCCCGGAGACACTCTGTGGAACGCACGCGTGCACCTTTAGTGTGAACACTTGTATGAGTATGTCTAAGCCGGCAACTGGGTTTGGATACATAGTCATATAATTAGCTTGATGAGGGTCGAAGGCCCGGATCTTGCCTTCAGTAGTCCAAGCTCAGTAAGGCTGCGGACGATCAATACATCCCGACCAATCGTCCCTACCATGTTCTGGCTGAGGTAGGATCAAATGAGCCGAGGGTGAAGGTTTCCTCTCGACGATCGAAAACTGGTGTTCTCTCTATGTCTCTTAAGATATGTCTGAGTGAGGAACCCTTCCTAAAGGGCAGAGATAAAGTGATACTTCTATCCATAAGCCTCGTTCGATGTACGGAGTACGATGTCTGCAACTGCTTACCTAGTAGAGCATTTTTGAGTATAGTGACACACAAATTACAGCACGAAACATTTGCTACTGGGCAGCCAAATAGCTTTCGGAGCATTCCACAGCACCCTGGAACGTTCCTTATCATGCTTCTATCCGTCCCCTAAATTCCTACAAGCACCTCCGTGATTTTCATGTGGCGAGCAAATTAGAAGAAGAATATATTTGGAATTAAGCTTGCGGTTCCTGACCTGCTCAGAGCACCACAAATCAAAGTCCCACGAGGCAGATTATTCCGTGTATCCAGCCTTTCTTCTGTTTCCTAGACCTTGGCCACCCCAAACCATTGGGTCATGTATGTACGTTGCTCCAGCCACTCCATACTAGCTTTAAGAGTACTTTGGACGTTGCAACCAGATCTCGGGAATGGGAGTTTCAAGCTCTGGCGGGACTCGGATCTTGACTTCGTCAGGCTTTACTTGGACCTCACCCCGGACCTCACTCCGATTCTGACCCCGACTTTGAATGTCATTCATTTGACTCCAACTTGGACCCCGTTGGCTCGAGGGTTGCGTCAGCGTTACAGCCTGTTGTAGAACCGTGACGAGACAAGAGTCTTCGAGCTTGTATGCAGACTTGGAGCGAATCCTACGGAAGGCTTTCTGGAAAGAGCCGATGCCCTGACGGCTACATCTGGCAGGCCAAACCGCCCACTTGAGGGAGGCCAAATCCAGAGCGCCACGCAATACCCTTTTGATCCCCATGTCAAAAAATATACAACACGATCTTATTATTTGACGTGAACTATCATCTCACCCCCCCCCCCCCCCCGTGACGCTCGATCTAAATGGGGCAAGGTTGAACAAGCCTTCCTTGTCGCCGAATTCGCCTTCAAACTCGATATTCTAGGATGTCGGGCAGAAATACTTGTATCGCAACGTGTCCATAATACACGTCAATCACAAGTGTGACACCATGAGTCGGCGTGTTAACCAATTCATCAGGGTCCGCAAGTCGATCTTCGTTATGATACTTAGAACAGCCAATATTCACCCGTATCGTACGTCTAGAGGTTCTGTTTTAATTTTGAAAACCGATCCTAAGGTAGGCGCGCGTCCAGCCGCCGCATGATGGGGTTCTTAAATTCTGGGCAATACGTACAAAGCTGAACCGATGACCTGTTGTGGAAGCATAAAAGTAGCGCAAACCCTTATTAATGATGTTGTCGCATTTTCCAAAACCAAGGAAAGACATTCCCAGCTTCTAGAGTTGACGCATTACCCGCAAAATCAAGACGGTGAGGCGAAGTACAGCGCCAGCTCATCAGAAGCACATGAACAGCCGCCATGTCAGTATCATAAAAGCTCGGAGTCTGCTCCAATTAGCAATATGAACATCTCCCCATTTCTGAGATACCGCTAGTTGCTTCGCCCATGGCCCAGTTTCATGACTTGACTTCTGCGACCCGAGGGTCTTTGGATGGGACGCTAATTTCCTTCTTGAGAAGCCCACCGCCCACTTCGACTTCTCCGTCCAGTACTGCTTTCAAGTCTGGGACATCAGAATGCTTCTCGCCTTCAAAGACCTTGTCCACTTCCTCTAGCGTGAGACCCCTGGTCTCGACCCAGTACCAAATGACACCCACCAGCATCAAGACATCTGCACTTGCATTTATGATATAAGTTTTCCACCCAATCGCAGCCATGGAAAATGGAAATGCCATTGTGACCAAAAGACCGGATAGTTTAGTTGTTAGAGTGTAGATCGACATTCCGATGGCACGACATTCTAGGGACAGCACTTCGGGGGGATAGAGGACTGTGAGTGGAGTGATCCCATAGGCATAGGAAGCATTGTAAAGGAAGATGAAGGCTAACGTGCCGTAGATGCCAGATTTGTTCCCAGATTCGCCATAAAGAGCAGTAAGCCCGGCAAGGATATAAAATGTGATGATCTGCCCGGCTAGGCTAATCGAGCACAACGTCTTCCTACCAAGCGCGTCGGCGAACCACGCTCCTGCAAGAGATACAACTAAGGTCCATGATGTGAGGATGATATTGATCTCAAGCTGTGTGGTTGGATCATCAATTCCAGCCTGGGACTGCTCAAAGTCAGCGAGCCAAACAATAGATGCCGGGGGACCACCACTCACCAGCATGTCCCCAAAGTAAAAAGTGATTATGTTGGTTCCAGGAAGCATGACAATGATGGAAAAAGTAGACGTGATGAGTATCCGCTTGCGATTCGCTTTGGTGCTGAGTGTTTGTAGCAAGGATAATTGCCGACTCTTTTCCCATGCGATGGTGTCACTGATCTCGCGATACTGGAGAAGTACAATAGGTGAGTCAATGTCGCCGTGAGCATCTACCGCGGCAAGGACCTCCAGCGCCTCTTCGTGTCGATCCTGAGCAATGAGCCAACGCGGACTCTCAGGTAAAAATAGGAGAACGATAAGGCACAGAGTACTGGGCACTATTTGAACGAGGCTTGGTGTCCGCCATGCCCAGGTTGATGAATAATGCTGAGTCTAAATCATGATCAGTTGAGGTGGGTGCTCTGCTCGAACTTCCTCATACGTACAGAATAGCAAACGCCAGAAGCTATCAGTGTACCAACGCCCCAACAGGCATAATACAGACCTAGCGCCAAAGGACGATGTTTGAATGGGACAGTTTCGGCGACGTATGTTGGGCAAGATGTCTGTGCGATGCCCATGCCAAAGCCTGTAAAGGTGTTAAAACCATGCTGATAGCCATTCGCGGCAGTAGAACTTACCAACGATGAACCTCCCAGCAATGAACATGCCAATATTTTGTGCAGCAGCTTGAATAACAGCTCCAACCAATGTCACATATGCCGAGATGTAGATGCATTTCTTTCGGCCTAGATAGTCCACCAGGAAACCCGCGAAGAGAGCCGAACAAGAACCTCCGACATACGAGATCGCGGTATTGAGAGACTTTGTTGTGGTAGTCAAAGTGAAATAATCCTGGTATGTGGGCATCACATTCAACGACCCCATCAGGGAAGAGTCATATCCAAGCAGAACGGAATCCACGACGGACACGGCAATAAGCGCAACCAATAAGGCTCGCTGGGATCGTGGAACAAAGCGAGGCAAATGCCGTCTCTGTGGCTCCGATGTCGCCATTCTGTTAGGTGCCAGATTTCTCAAGCACCGGGCCTTGGTTTTCGATCCTCAATACGTAATTCCTAGGAGTGAGTCCCGTATTCAATTTCTCGTGTCGGCCTTTGAGGTTGGCGTAATATCCCCCACTTATATAGACTAGGCCCTCGATGGGATGTAACCTTGCGTATCAATCTCCAACATGAGAGCGCTTATCTATTACACCCTAAGACCAAAGGTAATCCCCTCTTTATCATGTTGAAAGCAGTGTTGATCTCCGCATTGGCGAAGGATTTCAGTGGGGGACGCAGAGATCAACCCTAGAAATGAGGAGACCGCGAGTAGTTATCGCAATTTATTTTGAGACTAAGGTTGTAGAGGATGACTCCAATGCTTTAGGCGAACGAATAGGTTGTGTTTGGATTGTCGCGTCCAACGATAGCGGCTATCAAATCACAAAGGAGGTGGGAGCAGAAAAACATTAGATCTGAAAATATACTAGTGATATGATTATCTGTTGACGTGGGTGCATTGAAATTTTTTTTGACGTGCTCGTTATTCATCGTAGTAATGCTATGAACTGCCAGATATGCACTCTGGTTGAGTACGCAGTTGAATATCTGGGTAACTTGGCTGATCAAGCACCTCGGCCCCTTTGCAATAACCTGGTCTGACCCCTCAAGGTTGCGATCTTGGCATGCAGGGGACGCCTTATCGTGCGAATCGTAAATTCTCTTTTTGAACCTATTCTAGTTGAACTCACCCACGAACCATATTGCCAGATTCTATGAGTGAACAAATGTTTAGCCTACAGTCGACTTAGCGTTCGGTGATGGCTCGCAGGAGGAGAGGAGGAGGATGCTGGACTTGCCGCCTTCGCCGAAAGAAGTGCGATGAGGCTAGGCCCCAGTGTAGGAACTGCACCTCTTTGGAGATATCTTGCCACAGTGGTTCCACGAAGCCGATATGGATGGATGGGGGGACCAAACAGAAGAGAATGACGGAGACAGTCAAAACCCAGATCAAGAAGCGCGCGGATACCCGTCGAGAGAGGCAAACCGCCCAGGTCACGACTGTCGAGACCGGTGACCGAAACTTCATATTTGAATCAGGCCAAGCCTTCATGCAGAAGGCCCGTGTCGAGGACTCAGACCAACCAACCAAAATCACTGGCTCCCCGCAGACATCAAACTTGGGAGCAATACAAAATGTAAATCCAATATCTTCGACGGAGCTTGATAGGATGCAGTGGATGGGATCCGTGTTGGGATTTCTGGACGATTACGAAGAATTTCACGACCACCTCCCGCTTTTGTCTCACGGTCGGGATTTCGAGATTGATTTCCTGATGAAGTACATGGATTATGTCTTTCCCCATCTTTTCCCATTTTACCAACCAGGCATCCACGAAACCGGCCGTAGCTGGATACTGGCACTACTCAGGCGGAGTAGAGTTGCTTTCCACTCGGCAATGAGCCTGAGTGCTTACTTTTTCATATTCACCCTGATCGATGGATACCCGGGGCAACATGAGCTGTGCAAAAGTCAGCTTTGGGCGGCAGTTGAGAGACAGGCAGATATGTGTTTTGATATGATCCAACACGACATTCAGGATCTAAGTCTCCGTACGTCGCAATCTACGCTACTTGAGAAGGCACGAGTGATGGAGAGCATTACTCAATTTCTGATTTTTGAGGTGGCGCTCCAGCGAGACGCCAATTGGAATTTACATTTGACACCTGCTCTGGCACTCTTTGAAGAAATTTGGCGAAGTATTGTCGCAGAGGGACCTGAATCGAAACTACTTTCCATACTGGATGGCATGACTCAGCATCTCCGGTTTGGTCTGGATGATGGGGGCTACGTTTGGAGTCCAGAGCAGGCCGGCTTTCGCTTCGTCACAGGTCTCCTAATCTTGATCGACATCGTTGCCAGCGTCTCGCTAGAGCAGCAACCTCGGTTAGCTAAGTATCATCCACATATTCTTGCCGATATTGACCATGGTGAGCCTGACTTTGGTACAATTCCCCTCCATCTATCCACCCATTTTGGTTGTCAGAACTGGGTGCTGCTCTCAATTAGCCGGACAATTGTTCTAGAGGCGTGGAAAAAAGATATGAAAAAGGCGGCGAGATTGTCAATGATTGAACTTGTGAACCGAGCCAGCAGTATATCTCGCCTGCTGAATGATGGGTTTGCTCGTCTCGACAACTACACGTCAACTTGTCAAAAAGATAACACTCTCTCCTTTCAATCTTACTTGAATGGTCGGCTTTCCAGATCATCGACGTCATCTGCAATCCCTACAAAGGTCTGGGCTCTCGCTTCTCAGATATATCTTGCCGTCGTCGTATCTGGTTGGCAGCCGTCCAATGCGGAGATACGTTCCAACGTTTCTCAAATGCTTGAGTTATTATGGAACCTCGATCGGTCTACTCACTTGCGAGCGCTGGCCTGGCCACTGTGTGTTGCAGGCTGTATGTCTGCGCCAGGGGCCCAAGAGCAGGAATTCCGCAGGTTGCTCAAAGATATGGACGAGCTAAGCATGGTTGGTGCCTTAAGCGAAGCTCAAAAAATCATGGTAAAAGTGTGGGAGAGTCGCGAAAGTTTAGATCCTGATACATGGGATCTTGCCGCTTGTTTTCGTATCCTAGGCACACCTGTATTACTGTTTTAGCGGTAAAGCTGAGCGGTAGTCCATAATTAGGGGGTCATGCAACTTGGACCGAGCCACCGAGTATGGGAATAAGTGTTAAAATGCTCAGAGAATGAGAGCATTTATATTGAAAGCTTATTTTCCATGCTAAATTCGGACGAGGCGCTCCAAATTTCAAACAACCATTTCATCAATCCCATTTTTCAACAGCGGGGCTTTCGCACTTCAATGTTGTTGGTTGATATGTCACTTGCCAACCCAGTTCTGAAGCATGTCTCTAACCGTGGTCGTTTTTATCTCTGGGAATTCCTTGTTCAGGGTCTTCTCCTCTGGAAAATCGAACAAACCTATCGTGACATACAATGCAAACATGCTAAAATACTGCTGGAAGATTTGCTTGGGGAAGAAAGGGTAGATCGCCGGATGCGAGGGCAGTTCAGTCATGTCACCTCTTTCGAGCTTCTCAACACTGTCATATGTCACAGTGAACTTCGAACCTGGGGGGTTCCACCTCTATCAGCAACTTGCGGGTTATTGGAGAGTCGGACTGCATTCTGACTGACCTCTCACTTCTTCCGCAATGCGCAGAAACTCGTTCCACGTCGCCTTGTCTCCATAACAGAACAAGGCCTCATCCCATTTGGGAAGATCGAGCGCCGCAACGACGAACTTGGCCACATCCGTAGTGTACGTGAAAGCCATTTTATCATTGCCCGTTCCTGGTATGGCGGCCGCCTTGTTAGCCATGTCGATACCAAAGGCAAGTGGCACCAAATAGCTTGCAACATGGGGAATGCCGAAATAATCTAGGAAGAAGCCATTGTGGACTCTTGTCCACTCTAGATCTGTCTTCCGCAACTCGTCCAAGACAGCAAGGCGGCCCTCGTGCTGGGGCAACTGAAGGTGCCTATGTCATTAGTGAAAGATTGGTTAGTACCTATGGATGGTTCATTGGTGGCGTCAGCCTGGCACTGTAGAGACTTACTTTTCGGTGGGGGCCAGGGTACCGTATTCACTCGCAATAAAACGTCTCGTCGCCGCTGACTTTACTGCAGCCTTGACTAGGTCGATCTCTACCGCACCCTCCTGAGGGCCTCGAACGCTGATGGCAGAGATCACTGTATGGACATTGTTCGTCTCCAGGATACGAGAGACTGCCTCGACATCGCTATAATCGACCGCAAGGACAGGGACACCGATATCGGCTTCCTGTGGGTAATCTTGGTAAGGAACCACACAAAAACTCAGCAGGCATTTCCCCACTACTTACTTTGCGCGCAAGCACAATCACTTCGTGCTTTGGGCTCTCCTTCAACGCATCTACTATAGTACGGCCAACGCTACCGGTACCTCCAGCGACTGCGACTTTAACCATATTGATTCTGTTGGTAGAAGTGTACTGGACAAGATATATCTTGTAAGGTCAGGATGAACGATGCTCAAAATGATGCTGGGAATTGATGTGGTTCTGCTCCCGTCTTCGTGGGAGCTCATCCCAATATTTATATCCTGTTTTTCGGCGTTATCGGATAGTTGTAGCCTGCACGGAGTAACATAAAAATGATTTATTTGTAAAATATAAAACTGGGGCTCAGACACGCAACAGTTGATGTGAAAGCAAGCCGCGCGAGATGAATAGGTGACGCTTAAACTAGGCGTCCAGCTCTCTCGCTAGCATTCATTACTGGCCCGTTTACTGTTTGGACTAAGCTGGAACTGGAATACAGCGCGCGCAACTCCAAAAGCAGTTATTTGCCCCCAGATGAATCAGGATGGTTTAATCCCTCTTATTTCATCGCCGACCAATGAAACTGAGGCCTGGCACTGTATTCATAGTTCGCCTGGGGCAGATCGCCATCATTGGCTAAGTACAACTCCATCTCAAAAAGATGAAGCCTGTTAAGGATCTATCCGACGGGAACACTGTAGCTCCATCTCCGAGTCTTTTATATTATGCTGACTCTGTACCTAGAACTGTGAAGTTCCTAGAGTCGTCCATCGCCACAAACCACAGAAACCGCGGAAACACAGTATCATTTAATTACACAATATTTAACAACAACCTTGACAAAATCGCCCAATGTCTAAGAGAACAGTACTTCTTACAGGGTGTTCTGATGACAGTATGGGAAGTGCATTGGCAATAGCCTTCCATGAGGCTGGCTTTCGCGTGATTGCATCTGCACGAAATCCAGTCAAGATGGCTGAGGTCAAACGCCACGATATAGAAACAGTCATCTTGGATGTCCAATCCGAAGAATCACTACAGTCGGCGGTGCTTGAAGTCTCATCCCTTACTGGGGGATCTCTTGATATTCTGATCAACAATGCTGGCTCTGGATACAGCATACCTCTGTCAGACGCCTTAATTTCCAAGTCAAAAGATATTTTCGACCTCAATGTATGGGGTTTACTTTGCACCACTCAATCCTTCCTCCCGCTCTTGCTCAAGTCAAAGAGCGGCGGCATGGTCGTCAACAATACTGGAATCGATTCTGTGGTCTCGGCTCCATTCCAGGGAGTGTACAATGCCTCCAAAGCCGCGGCAGCCATGATTTCCGCCAATCTTCGTTTGGAGCTTGCACCATTTGGAATCAAGGTGATAGATTTGAAAACAGGTGGCGTCAAGAGCAACTTTTGGGTCAACGCCGGCAAGATTAACTCACAACTACCTCCAAATTCACTTTACACCGTCGCTCGTGATGGAATCGAAAATGCCATGAAAGGGGGACCGTACGAACCTAAGAGTGTTGACAGGCACGTATGGGCCAAAGCTACCGTCAAAGACCTCTCCAAAGCCAACCCTCGCCTGATGATTTGGCGAGGCGACTCTGCTTTCATAATCTGGATTGGCACTTTCCTCCCTCTGAATGCATTTGACAGCATTCTGAAGAAGATGACTGGAATATCCGATCTTGAAGGAGAGATACGAAGTCAGGGCAAAGAGAAAGTCGTGAATGACTCTGGGTTTATAGCGAAGACGTTGAGACGTTGAGGATCTCGCGACAGTTGTCTGATTAGAAAGTACGAGTTACTATAATATGGCGTCTGGTCCTGAAGTGCGTGGGTCTCGACATTTAAGACAGCGGTAGGCTCTGAACTTATAAGTCCACCAGAGTGATTGTTCAAAATATGATTCCAAACTCCTTTTGGCTGAAACCTCGATGAACCCCTTGCTAAATCCACAATTGTTCTGTTGAGCGGTCAGCCCGCTAAAGAGGAGAGGAAAAAGAGATCAGGGGCTAAATCTGCATTGTAATGTTCCCGGCCCGTGATAATTTAGTATTGTTCTTCATCCTCCTCATTTCCCCCATAGCCATGTTCATCTTCGTTTCCCTGCTCCTCGTCTCCATGGAACGACTCCCACACGTCCGACGCCAATTGAACTAAGGCTTCACTTATCCCCTCGCCTAAACTCTCAAAGTCTCCCTCATAGTCAGGGTTCGACTCCATTTCGTTTTGAAGCTCCTCGACCAATGCTGCTAAGCTGTGCAGTACTTGCGGGTCCAAAGCCAGAATCTGTTGAATGCTGCGCTGGTTGACTGATTCGTCGGGGTCTGCCCACGAGCTCTGGTTATGGTCGTGGCCTTGGTTTTGACAATCTTGGTGTCTCGACATCGCGTCGAAGGTTTGAATGCTGGAGTTCGATATATATATCAGGAGTAGAGTTGCAGTCGTTGTTCACTTTTGGAAAAAATCTTCATAACACGTCGTATGTAGGTACAAAATAAATAATCTGGAAGGATTATCAAGGCATGCCACCAGTGCCATACGTTGGGTTTCTGCTCTTAAGTACTTTATCATAGAAACGAATTCATTCCCTCTCACGGACGAGAGTTGTTGGAACATAAGGCGCCCGAATCCCAAACACTACTAGCTCTGAGCACACCCTCTAATATTTCGGTATTGAGGCCGCTTGTAGTTAGTGCCGATGACATGGCTTGGGGCCGATTTTTTTTTGGAGAGCGCATCGCCCCTTCAAGGTAACGTACGTGTCATGTGTAAGATAAGTAGGGCGATTTCCGATCTGGTCATACTTCCCAGGGGAGGGACCTGCCTCGCCCTCCCAGATAATCAGTATCAGATCAGTAAGGTTCCATGGGTGAAAAGCATTAGCCTTGGGCACAGATTCGTTTGCGGCAGGGAGCATGGCCGGCCTAAATTCTAATTATGGGAGTGCGGATTGGCTCTTCTTGGCTCTTTCTAATTGCGACCTTCTTCCAGCTTGGCGCTGAGCAGTCTGCGATCTTGAAATACCCCGATGCCGACCGAATATGGCTACGGTGCCATAGAAGCGCCTCAGGTAATGATGGTCGCATTTATTGGCAGCGGCAGTGCTCGTCAGACGGTTTGCTTGGCGGCATCAACATCATTGATTCTAGCCGAGTTGGGCCAACAGCACTCCTAGCGGACGATGGTTCGCAATTTTCTCCAGGATCTTAATTATAATGAATGAACATGGAAGGAATTTGTTCTGGATAACGTTGAACAGCGCCTTAACACCTCGTTGCACTCTTGTACTGAACTGAAGCATCCGAGCTGATTTCATTGTGCCGATCCTGCAGGATGATCGGGATGATTATGAAATACACAACTCAAAGAAGGGAGTGCAACACGACCACACATCAAATGGGGCAACAGCATGGCCATCATAGACATTGGTAGTAAGGTGAGTGCAATGTATATGTGTACTCCATGGTTGAAAGAGCAGTTGCAAAGTTGCATTATCAGATTTTTCTTGATTATAGGGATCATTCTTTGAGTATGACCACTAGATGATATCCACAAGTCAGACTTTAAATATCGAATGCCAACAGTGCAAGACGCATTGCATTTCAGAGTATACCCAGCCATCAATTTGATACATGTGGGTAGTCAAAATACCACTGCCATTCACCACATAAAGGTACATTCTCTTTCATTAAGCGGTTGCGCCAACCACTGGACATCTTGCTCCCTGTGCGGCATTGGCCACACTCGGGTGAGCGTGAACTTTGCCCTTATGATGTCCTAGTTGCGCATTTGTCACGGGACAAACGTCACCTTCCTTTGCATTCTCCGTTGGTGGATGGTTCGGGGGAAGGACGCTGGAGACAGTCCCAACGACAGGGCAGATGGCTTCATCCATGGCCTGTTGCTCGGGCCGACTCACAATTTTCGTGAGAGCGGGACATTGTTCGGCGTTCGAAAGATCTGAGGCATTGTCAAATACTCCCGGGTGTTTGTGAAGATTGTGATGATGATCGGTGGAGGCTTTGGTGACAGGGCAGACGAGTCCTGGCTGGTTCATATCAAAGTCAGGGTGTTTGGGAGGCAGGAATGTATTTGTTGTCCCAACAATGGGGCAGACTTCGTCTTTAGTAGCCATATTGTAGACTCCTCGAGTGATATCGATCGAGGTAATGATAGTCAAGCTGTTGTGATTGTTTCAGACACTGAGAGGATGAACAGGCAGTCGAGAGAGACAAAGGGGGGGCGTGACCTTGACAACACGATGCCCATGACGTAGTGACCGCTGGTACCCGCATTCCATATCTCAACCGGGGGTAAGACATCGGCCAATCATCATCGGTTCGTTGCTGATTAGATGATAGCCTGACGAGTCACGTGACTAAGCGTAGCTTGCCGCTGCTTCACAATTTCCCTCCTCCGCTGACCTAGATAGGATTAACCTTCTCACATTCGCCTTGCTGCTTTAACGACGCTAGAGCTCCTTGACCACCTCGCTCTGCTTCACTATTTTGACTGGTAAAGTTGTTGCAGGGAATTCACCTCTGGTTGAGGGGACAAGCTTGGCGCGTCGCCGCTTCTGACCTTGCTATGGCCTTGACGCGCTTAGTGAAGTCACGTCTAGTCACGTCTTGTCACGTGGTACCATGAAGGTTGGACGTCCACCTCAGCCTGATGACTGATGACCACCAGGTCCCTCAAAAGAAACTTTCGTTGTCATGAATCAATCCACTTCCTTCTTTCGTCTTATCAGAACAAATATTTCCATTTATGGTCTTTTGAAGAGTAAGTTTCTTTGATGAGACTCCTCCTCTGACCAGACTTCAACGCCGTAACAAGGTGTCAGGACGGTTGATCCATTTTCCGCCTTTGGAGCTGCTGTCAATCTCTTGCAATGCATCGAAGTCGGCTCAAAGTTAGTACGGGAAGCGGCAGAATACTCGGCATGTTGAGGAAGCCACGAGCACAACGCGGTCCGAATGATGACCCAACAGCTCATCGTTTCCAACTCGCATCTTCAGAATTATCTCGAGGCATGTGGTCCCACTAAACCAACCCCTGGCCCGAACTATGCACTCTACCTCGCAAATAAGGAATGTTTCAGAGTGTCAAGGGAGTTTTCAGACCTTTTATGGGAGCTGAAATTCACCCGATACGTGAGTACGCGGAAAAATGGTACGTTTGATTTATATTAAATCTCTCCTTGTGAAATTCCTTCTGGTTCGCCCTGTTCCAGAATGGTATAATACTGCCTCCTGCATGTTGGATTGCACTGTGGCAGACCTTGGCTCTACATGAAGATTGCTATTAGTAAGAACGGGCTTCAGGAACCTGAGATTGGGGCCAGGATTGTGGCTTTGTAAGACCAGCTTAATCACGTCCGGAGCAACCTGGTGATCTGGTTCGTCGTTTTCATGACTATGAAAAGAGACGGAGATGCCGTGTCAATGGTGCCCCCTCCTCGTGTTGAGATTGATAGCACTGCAGCGAGCCCTTCGCTAGAAGCCAGCATGGCGAGGGAGGTGCGCGAGATACTCACTACTGTCTCTGACAAGACAGTCAAGCGAGACCTTTTCAGCTCCCATCCTACAGATTTTCGGGACGACAACATTGCGACGGATGTGGAGAAATTGATACACCAGATTGCCAATGACGACGAGGGACCGGAAAGTGTTTCCAATACCATCAATGCCATTGGCCATGGCCACAGACAGCAGCTCTGAAGGATTTCAGAAAGGTTGGAAAGGCCCTCCACAGTGCATACAACGACCTGAAAGCATTGTCCCACCAGATCAACACCCTTCCAGAGGCAATGAAGTACGAGACCAAGCCCCTGCGGAAAGTGCTAGATAGTTTGTACTGTGCACAGATGGACGAGAGACGCAATCGGGTCAACAGGCCACATTCTCAAACGTTTCAGTGGATCTTCTGTCCGAAAGCGGAGGACGACACGTTCCGGGATGACTTCGTGGACTGGCTTTGCTCGCCCACTACGCGCGCCGTCTATTGGATCCGCGGAAAGGCAGGGTGTGGAAGTCTACACTTATACGTGAACTTGACCAGAAAGTTTCAAAAGAGCAGTACGACCTCCACGACTCGGCCCGGGAACGTGAAACTCTACACGTCTCGTCCTATCTGTGGGACGCTGGGTCCGTCACTCAAAAATCATTGACAGGACTTCTGCTTACTCTAGTTTACCAGCTTTTTTGGCAACGAGCGGATCTTATAGAACTTTCGGTTTCATCTCACCGGTGGCAAACGGCTCTAGAACAAGCGGCAAATATGAGAACTTGGACAAAAAGTGAATTGCAGGACGTTTTGAGGACCTTCGTTTGCCAGACTTGCCCGGATGCCAAGCTTCTTTTATTAGTGGATGGTCTCGATGAGTATGACGGCTCAGACGAGCAGCGCATGGACATGATCGATTTCTTTCAGGGACTAACTACGATCGATGGTGTCAAGGTTTGTGTTTCCAGCAGGCCCAGGGTGATTTACCAGGACGCGTTCAAGTGTTGTCCGCAACTGCGCTCGGAACAGCTTACAAAGGAAGACTTCAATCCATACGTCCACGACCAGCTATTGGACAGCAATCTGTTCCGGGTGCAACAACGGCGCTACCCGAACCTCCTGACAAATATATCGCACGAAATCATTCTCAAAAGGCAGACGGCGTATTTCTCTGGGTCCGACTGGTGGTTCGAGAGCTCTTGAAAAGAGTCAGGGACGGTGAGTCTGCCTCTGAACTCCTGGATCAACTTCACGCGATCCCGCCGGATCTCGACAACTGTTTCATGCGCATGATGGAAACAATAGAGCCGAGGTATCGACAAGCCGCTTCGACCATGCTCCAGATTGCTTTTTGCAGGATGGATTTTACACTCGACCAACCCAGCCTCAACGTCAGGCCAACAGCGGGCCCCGCTTTGTTGCTCTTGCATCTCCAGTATCTCGATGAGGTAGATGCCCCCAATTTTGTCAACTGTCCGGACTTCAGACCTCTCATGTACGACGATGAAGACGAAGTCTCGTACTGGGTAGAGACGCTTGACCGAAGACTTACGAGTGGCTGCATGGGCCTCCTCGAGGCGGGGAAAATATTGCCGGGACAAAGCCTGTGGGAAATCAAAGTCGACTTTCTCGACCAAACTGCGAGAGACTTTATGTGCACGCGCGAGGCGCAGAGTATATTTCACAGGTACACCGATGGCCCGTGCGATGCCCATATGTACCACTGCAATTTCCTGGTCGCAGATATCATGAGCCTCCACCAACTCCCTAGCTCATAGACAGTCTAAGTTGCGAACTTAATCAATGTCGTGAGCTTTTTGGGCCAAATTCAAAATCGGACTTGTGTGGATTTGTCGACCTCTGCCCTTTATGAAAAGCTCATGATCTATGTTGAGACGATACTGCAGGACTCAACTATAGAAGGTGGCATTTTCTCCTTCGAGCCTTGATTTGATGAGATAGCGGAAGAACTATTGTCCAATTATAAAGCTTGGGGAGATCCGGCGATTAACATGGCCATAAGAATTGGCTGGAAGGATTACGTCGAGTCAAGGAAACTGAGGAGACAGCAAGAATTGGAATAGCTGGCGGATAGTGCGTACAGTTTACCTTTGGGGACTGCACACTCGTCTAGGTTCATGGAGGCTTTCTTCAGCGCTAGAAGCAGTCTGCGTTAACGAAATGGATGCCGTCGGAACGAAAAGGATCGAATGTAAGGTGATAATCTGTTCTAGCTTCGGTCTAGTCTTCTTCCTGTGCTTGTGATTTTCTTCTCCCATTAGTACTGTTCGATTTTTCGAGTCAACGGTCTCTTGCATAATACCGGGATCAGTGATACATATCTTCAAACGATCCAAGAGCAGAAGATGAGATGTATTGCTCCTCGCGGGGAGAAATTCTCCAAAAGCACCGACGTTGAGCTGTGAATGCACTACCATTGCGATCACCCTTTGCTGAAAAGGACGATACCGTATCTAATAATACTCATGAGACCAAAGAGGGCTTCAATATTGTCTCCCAGTCTCTTTTTGACACAGACAGCTCTCAAGTTCTTGTCCTGGGTGAGCAGACTGTTTATTATGAACGCGATGGGTAAAAAATGGCCACTTCAGAGAAATCTTCGCACGCCCAGACTCGGGCGGAAGTGATCAAAGAGCTGCCTCCAGCATATTCTACCAACATAGAAAACGACGACCGTGAGGATGATGAATTGATTCACTTCCGGACCCAAGGAGGGTACCCCGTCCCTTGGTGATTCCACGTGAGCACCTGAAGAATTGGGGAACCCTGAGTTTGCTCCAGTGCGTCTGACTCTTCGTTAGAAACGACCGAGATGCCTTCTCCAGTCCCTTTATTTAAGCCTCCGCCGACATGTTCCACTAGCAGAACTGCACCTCAACATTATAACCACCAAGAAAATGATGGCTAAGGTGGGCCCTCCTGAAAGGAAACTGGAGCTAGGCCCACTCGATTTCGACAACGATAATGTCAAGGGCAATCTATATCTGAAGCCCGAGAACCTGGCTCAAAACCTTCAAGGTCCGCACCAGAAGAGGATCCAAGAATGCCCAACTGAGGGCATTGGAGGGCTACGTGGAACCCATCACGCTCGATGTTCCTCATGCCGAGATGTCCGACACTAGCAATTTCCTCAAGAAGATGGGAGCTGCCCAAGCCGCCAAATTCGACCGGAATCAAAATAAGAAACAGAATAAATGGCAATTGAAACATCATGAGGATTACTTCAAGGAGGGACGCAAGGCCGAGAAGGGGCAGGCTACGGCAGACGCAAAGATCAGCCGTTTGCAGGCCGGGCTAGTGAAGAATAAAGAAAGACTCGAGCTTGGCCTCGGCAAAATGCCTTCAGGTAAAGATAAGAAGGAATGCAAAGAACTTGAGAAGGAACATCGGAAGCTGAACAAAAGCTTGGGTAAGATCGCCGCCAAAACAGATGAGAAGGTCGGCAAACAAATGGAAAGGGCGGGCAAAGCGGAGCAAAAGATGCTCAAGAAGGAAATAGAATGGCGAATAAGCCTAGATAGGTTGTGATTTCAAATTGGGAGGCTGACGGCCAAGGGTCGGATCTCGACTCCTTACCCGCTTCTGAAGATGAGGATCTTGGAGAGGAGAGTGTTAAGAAAGTGGTATGTCAGGCTGAGATGGCCAGATAGACCAACGATGTTGAGGTCGCCGATACACATGTCATTCTCCTATCAAATATCGTGCCCGCTTTATTCTACCCTGATCGATCACCTTGTACACTAAGGCAGCTGGCCTCGTTGGTTGTGGGGGCGCGGAGAAGAATGAAGGAAGTGAGCCGCAGTCGCTCCTGATTGTCCGTGAAGATCGATGTGTCCGAAACCCAGAGCTATTGGAGGACAAAGATATACGTCGTCGATGTCCATTAATGGCTTTTTCCTGTACGGACGTGTCGAGACCGTATCCTATACTTAAAGTACTCATCAATTTGCTACCACGGATTAGCCGCTCCTCTGAAGAATGACCGCAATTCTGTTCTTACGTCGCAGACCTCCTCCATGACGTAGGCATATAAACTCTTCTCGCCCGATCCTTTATACAACATCCACCATACACCGTAACATATACCCAAGGCGCCTCTCTTTCAGACTTTAGAATCAACGTAGATTCTGTTTAGTGCACGCTCCCTTACCGTGTCCAATTCTTCATCACTCTCGGAATGTTTTCGTCCGTCACCCTTTTCCACAGTTCATTCTTCTACTAATAGTGGTGGCAGATGTGAATCTATTACTAGTAAGGAGGATTGGAAGCTCGGGAGCGGAATTCCTCGAGGAAAGCAAAACGACAAGACTCTCATCATCTAGTCTAGTCCAGACGCCAGAGTTTGGTAGAGACACTAGAATATAGGAGGCGACATGGATTTAGGGGCGCGGAATGAGTCGATTTGATGAAGGACGCACAAAACCCCCTCTGGGACATTGACGGAATCCAGAGACCGTTCCACAGGAGCCTCATGCGCCATGGCCATGGTAGCGCGGGCTCTAGGGGATCCATCGTGTTCGTGAAGTTGGACGGATCCCCTTTATGTTTCCGAAGGTAGACTGTTGCATGGCTGCATGATGCGTGAGCAGGCAGATCTGGAATACGTGACAAAGGGAGAACAGGGCCTCGCAGAGTAGGGGCCGACGCGGGAGAGAACCGGGGTGTGGATCCGATAGGGCGACACTGATCGCCAGATCTGGCGGAAAACTTCCTGCAACCCGCGTTGAGCTTCAATGGATAGACTGAATATGCACGTATGAAAAACTGGGCATGAGCTCTGTATCAAGTGGTAAACCGCTTCCAAATCGTCCGCCACGTGGATCTGGCAAACAATGTACAACTTAAGGCGAGAGGGGTCGACCACATGGTCCTTGGCCTACTTTCAAGTCGAATCCTGCGAACACGACGTATATTATTCCCGGATTTAACCGCCATTGTGGATTGTCGTCGTCCATGCTTGAAAACTTTGGTATCGTGGCCCATAACAGTTGACGGGTGAGACCGGACGGATTTTATCCTTGTGACCTAAGAAGAATGTGCCGAGCTAATGAACTAAGCTGCCATGTCTAGTAAGACATTGCTGACCTAAGACGTGTCAGGAGGTTCCGCTTCGCGCTCAGGCCTTTCATGAGACCTTCTTACTCTACTCGCTGGACCGGAAATAGCTGGCTACTCTCCTGGAGGGTTCGTTGCAGTCCTGTCTTGTGCGCATGTCGGGCTCAATGGGGCAAGCCATCAATATTTCCTGCGTGGTACGATGTACACTCTCCTCTGAATTCCTGCATCCTCCGACATAAGGGCTTTTATACTTGCCAATGGCTCAAAGTGTGGAGAGACTACGTCTATCTGTTTTCTGGCGCTAACATAATGATCAATATCTTCATGACTAACAGTCGCTGATGGTAGACTTTGTACGCAATTGCCGTGATTTTACGGGTTGTGAGTAGCGTTTCTGCAAGAAACCGAAGTAATAGCCAGTCTGGATAAGAACTTTGAGTGAGCATTGGAGAGGAAAGGCAAGAACGGTAGTCACATTGACTCCATAAAAGTGTGAAAGGTATCTCTTGGTTCGTCTCAATATCTATCTGAACCTGATAGACTAATGCGGTCTCTCTGAGGTACGCTGTCATAAATCGTCGTCGTCAGGTGGTCCCTTGAACGCACAGGACCCTTGAAACAACTATTTCTCAAATACTATCTCGAAGCTTATTACACGTTGATTGTACTGAAAATGGTAGACTCAGGTGCACCAAGAGTCCACCAATAACCTCCGCGATGCACCGACATTGAGTAGGCCAAAGACTTGAGCGCATTCAAGCTGAGAGGATTTTCGAATCGGGTTCCGGCCGAAACGAGGACTGTTTCCTTCCTGGATTCGTCCGCTTCTAGGAATAATGATCCGATAAGTCATTAATAGACCTTTGATCTCGAAGAATACCTGGTACTCGAGGTATTTATATGGTCTCCCCTCAGGTGCTGAGTTAATTATCTAGAAAGCGGCGCAATCCTCCTCCGTAAGTTGTACTTTAAGTACGCCGCAGCGACGAATGTCTTTGTTGTGTGGATGATCGATCCAAAGTCCGTCTTCCGACAGGCGATCAGAATAGAAGACCGACTCTTCAAGAACCCAGCCAGAGTCTGTCTTTTCGTCTAAGAATAGACCACGCCAACAACCTTCGGGACCAGGCGCCTCATGATAATGGCCTATTCGCTCACCTATCCTGATCAGAAATCTTGTCACATTAATACAACGCTCCTTGCCATCGTGGGGATCGCGCCGGACCCTCAAGTCTATTGATTCGATCCCCTGGCTTGCTCTCCGCATCCACTTGCACGGCATATCCTCGTTTGATAACCTTTTCAGTTACGAAATGGCTATCCATCATCAATAATATTGCTCCCTGTGCGATGCAAGTTTCAGCGCTCATCCCATTCCTATCCGTCGCTCGGACAGTCACACAGTATGGCCTTGTTGCCGTTTGGTCGTAACTATAGCGCTCGCGAAGCTTTTGCTTGAGATATGGAGAGGCACTGCTCCCTCCCACAAGGAGAATCTCGGCGATCTTAGGTCCTATCCCGTGTAATAGTGGATGTTTTGTGTGGAATCTCTGAAACATTGCATCTAACATGTTCATGACAGGTTTGATAGACGAGTCGAAAGTTTCGGCAACATCTTCTCTTGTCGAGTTCTCGGAGACATCGAAAACCTCGGCGTCGATGAATCGTCTGGAACACTTGCGCGCTTGGGAGCGGATCATGTCGGCGACCTTTGAGGAGGCAATAGAAATACGTTTGAAACATGCTCTTAGTCCTCTGAAATATAACTATACCTTTCCAGCGAAAGGGCAGGCTTTCCAAGGCGAAAAGATGGAGGCTGTATACTCAGAGAATGAAAGCTATCAAGGTGGGCAAGTTCGGCTTTGCCTAAGCCCTCTCATCGAAATCTGGAACGAGGTCATGGCACCTGAATCATATACCATAGTATCTAAAGCAAGAGTTCTTGCTAGTAGAGTGGACTAATGCTTTAATGTACTGGAAGCCCTATGCCCAGCTAGGTATGCAAAGTTACAGAATTGAACACATCACGGGCTTGACTCGTGAGGAATTGTAGCGTTCCCTTACCGCTGAAACGGGCATTCACGTGTTAGTAATGAATGCTTTTACATAGATTTGTTGTCAAAGCCCTTCACGAAGTGTGGTGTACAGCGTGATCGAGTAGATGCACAAGGTGGTGAGAGCCTCCATTGAGGGCACCCGTAAATGGGAGCAACAGACGCTGTCTGTCAATTTCATACAGCATCCCAGAACCACGCACGCCTTGAGTGGCACCCCATTCCTGGGGTGCATTTTTAGAATAAATAAGGATGTGATCGTTCATCATTCCTCATAAATCTTGGGATCTGACTCTAGTAAACTGACCTGTAGACCAGAACTTGCGCTCATCATTCCGTGGCAGGAATATAGGCTCTCCATTCTCCACAGATTCTATCTTCTCACGCATCTAGTCGCTCTGTCGGAGCTCGAGAAGCACCCTCCGAACCTGTCCTGGAGCAACAAGATCAGCGAAGTGAGGCTCCACAGGGCGTTATCTCAATGAAGCTGTAACCCTTAGACGCATACGCGTGACTGAATTGAAAAGCTGTACTGAGACGTTCAGCCACCTCCGCCTGGCATTTTGCTGCTCCCTACTTCCGCACGTCGGTAAATGCCTTGGAGCCAGCTTTACTGCTTACTGTCTGCAATCTTGAGAACCCACTGCTTCCCTCCGCGATACGTCTTTCTCTGTAGAGTAGCTGTCACAGCTCCAGACAGGAAGCACTGTCCACAATGAAAGGTATGGAATTACGGTTTACCCAGTCATAAAGATCCACCCAGTCAACACTGCACTTGTGGTCTAGATCCTCCTATTCACCTGATGCAAGTCCTTAATTTTCAGGACACGATATGCGGGTGGCCCTCTACCCCGATTCACCGTCATTCGAACTAAATCAAGATACTTGAAGTGGCAACTTTGCAGTTATCTCTCCTCCAGGTCACCCGGGTCACAGGCCCATTGGTCTTTAATCGGTCCGAACCCTTGCATTCGAACACGGCCCCTTGCAAATCAATGACTTGAGAGTCTGAGCGGTGTGATGCAATCTCCATACCCTGTACTACCCTTCTAGGCATCTAACTACTCATGGGAATGGAGGATAATATATGCACAGTCCAGCCAGCGCTTTGAGACCAGTGGTTGAACGGACAATGGGAGATCAAACCCGGCCATTCTCGCTATCTTATTACAGATTCAACGCTATCACTCCAGTCATCGTTCTTCCAACAGACCAAGGCTACACACTGAAGCATCCTTCCCCGGCCAGGCTTTCCGTGGAAGCTAGCTTCGGAAAGGCAGAAACGATCGGATCTGAAAGTCGGCACCACGAAGCATTTCCCATCATGGCAAGTGGGGATCCAACCTTGGGGAGGTCCAACGAGAAATCAACCAAGGTGGATAAATGCAAAGGTGAGGCGGCAAGAAGAGTGCTGCTCCACATTATCACAATCTCACAATTCCTGTACTGAATCAAGCTTCTATCATACTTTTCAGATTGTGCCGACGTCAGTAGCTCCGAGTGGCAACGACAAGACCAGATTACAACCGCTGCGCCCATCAGAGATGTGCCACTGCGAGCGGATATGCGGACAGAGGAGCAGAATGCGGAGTCTATTCAAATTGGGGGACGGCACAGCACGAGATTCCGAGCAAGAATCGTGATACAGACATGGACAAGGTGCTTACTGAAGTAGGAGCTCTTTTCAGTCGCCAGCCCCAACATCAGTGATATGCAGCCTACATATGAAATCACAACCACCCATTCCGAGGAAAGTTTGGCAGGCAAAGGAGAAGGAGAGGAGGAAAGAGGATTATAATCACACCTTTGCAGGCAGCATAGCGTCCTGAGGCTCGACAACACTTGCATGATGAGTCTGTGTCCTTCTCGACGTGATATACCCAATTAATTCGATTGTCATCGGTCCCATAAATTAGGCGGCGCTTATATAAATGCTCCAGTAATCCCGTTGGGACTACTTCCACTCGTGACAATGGATCTTTTCGCACCACGCTCGCCTGGATTCGGAGCTCCAACAATGAAATTTAGCCAAACGGAGTTCCCATCGGCCCTGGGGTCGGGAAAAATTAGTACCGCTGGGGATAGTTATTCGAATCCCGGCGACATTGTTATGGGTCCCTCCGCCACCGAACACAGACTCTTAGGCTATAGCTCTAGAAATAGCTTACGGGGCTCCGCATAGCCTGCCTTAGGCGATTTAAAAGTCGGAAGAAGAACATTATTTGAGCTTGTCGCACAGGATGGACGGTCCGGAGGTCGCCATTAAACTGTCGCGGACTATGCCCGGTCCCTGGATAGATCGCCCAAGTTGTGTGGCAATATCTACACTGCAAGTGATATGAAAGTAGAGCGATTTACGACCGGCATCCACGACGCGGCCACAGTGTGGCTTATGCATTGTTACTCGTGACATGGTTATTCCTGATAATCTGTCATATTTGACGAATCGACGTATACTAATACCAACAAAAGTTGTTTCCAACCAGGTCCTTGAGGCGCGTGGAAGCAAGGCTGTGGCAGTAAGTAGATCGAATGTTCATCGGCCCAAAATGAGATAGAGCAAGCCTTAAATATGCTCTTGTCCGGAGGTGGATGAGAGTGTGAGGCCGCTTCATGAAAGAAATGTTGAGGTCAAATCTACGCGTGAGGTAACGACGACGGCCCAGCCTGTAGGATATCAACTCCTGTGCCTCAGAATTGAAGGTCCTTGATGTGGCGAGCGTGTGGGTGGTACTGCTAAGATCGGGCATGATTGTTACAAGGTCATCAAATGGGGCGAGCCCTTTGGTACCTACATCATTGACGTGTAGCAATTATTGCTCAAGACATCCTTGCGATCAACGAAGTTTACCTTTGGCTTGAAAGCCTCTACATTGCCTACAGCTTCGTACTACTTGTCCGGGAATGAGGAACTTCACCAGGTTCGGAGGCACTGCTCTGCCCATCCCAGCCAGAGATCAAATCCTCGACCACTGCTGTCTCGTCCTGACCCCAGACGATATCACCCGTCAGCCTCCACCCCTTATCCCCACTTCCGATCTTCCGCCTGAACACTCTGTAGCTCGGAACGCCGCATATTCCAGTGTCCTTTGCCTCCTTCGTCCTAGCCCTCAGGTTCTGCTTAATCTCTGAGCTATTGGCCTGAATCATGATCCGGTTTGCATCATAGCCAGCTTCGGCAATGACAGAGCGAAGAATGTCGTCTGAAGACATATCTTTATTTTGTTCCCAGCATGCTCTGACTGCGCCGCTGTTAGCCACCCACTTGTCCACTCTAGGTCAGGATTGGGAAACCTACATAGTATGTCAACTAGCCTTGGCTCCACGAGAACAACCCTCAGCACCGTGGGTGTGCGAATAGGAAAGATATCCGCCCAGTAAAAATCGATGTTCTTATCCGGGCGTCCGTTTTGGTGATTAATATCGTTCCACCATCGACACCAGTCCACATGGTCGAGCTGTGTGTACTTGCGCTTGGCTTCGGAAACAGCAGCCATGGGCAAGTTTGGTGCCCCAATTCTAGAGAGCAGTTAGCTTAATTTCACAGCATAGAATTGAAATACATGCTCCCGAAATAAAATCCCTAGCAGGAATGGCTTCATGTCAATCCTTAGCCTTGGCCCAAAGATCCGCTGTAGCCTTGCGAGCTGGGTCCAGCCGAGGAATGCCCAAGGACTACTAAAGTCGTACCAAAATTCCAGCTTCATCTCTTCACCCTCCGGTATCTGCCTTCGGTCTAGTGGAGCATATCGTGGTACTAACGCCTCAAGCACCGGCTCTTGACGTTCCTCCTCCATCGCAAATAGAGCCTTATCCACAAACTGCAGCCGATCTTGACCCCAATACAACCTACCCTCCTCCTGCACCCAGAACGCCGGAACGCCAAAGGCGCCTCTTTGCAGCGCCAAGTCGGTCGTCTCCTCGAGCGCCTTTCTTTGCTCCGTGGCTTCAAACCTTCCGGTCTGGAGCAGATCCAGGAGTCTCGTCTTGGTTCCAGGACCTAAGCCTTGACATTCTTGTACTAAGCTCCCTAGCTCTTTTAAATCGCTTACATCCCGTCCGTCAACCCAGTAGGCCCGATACAAGCTCCCCGTCAACGCAGCCCTCTCTGGACCCTCTAAACAGTAGAGCAAACGCAACGCCTTCGTCGTTTTCAGCGGATGTCTCGGTGGCTGTTTATACTCGACTCCCAGCCGACGAAGCGTCCGTGTGAAGCCAGCGGACGTGACCGCGCGTTTAGTCGCATTGAAAACGTCGGAGGCAGAGCCTGCGGCGCCCTGTGGAGCGGAAGTCGCGCGATAGAGTGCGCCGAGGAGGACAGGGCGGTAATTGATCGCAAGATTGGGATGGCGACGCTGGAAGGCAGGGAGGCGCAGGGACGCTATGTATGCGAAGGGGCATGAGATGTCGTAATGGAAGTCTAGGTGGAGGGCTGGGGCCATGCTGATAGACCTGTGCCGCAAGACCGAGACGAGACGGATGGGGAGGGGAATCGATGGGAACAACGTAGTCGATGCTATGGGAGGAGGTGGGTATACATATTTGCGTTGTCTACAACAGATAGAACTTCGAGTATAGGGATGTCGTGCAGCTCATCCAACCATGAATGAGGATTCACGGAGCCGAAAAAGACCGAGGTTATTCTTCATTGTCAGTATAGCCGATCAAAGAGGGTGGGTTCACAGGTGCTATCCACTGAAGGCTTCCAGAATTGCAAATACGAAGGCTGACGTCCCACTGTCCACAGTGCTCAATGAACTGCGGATAAAGCATACGCTCGCACATTGATTCCTTGAAGCGAGGTACCCCCAGGATGTATCGCAAGAAGTCACTTTTCGCATCAAGAAGGCTGGTTTAGCAAAGATCTAGATGCGGGGTAGCTCTTCTTGTCACGTGCCCGTATACCCCGCACAAGGCTCTAATATCCCTTTTACAGGGTTCGGCGCCTGTGCCGTACTTTCCTTGAGAGCTCCTCTAGCCAACCCAATCTGACAACATCACAGATACATTTCGCCCTCGTGGCCGTATTCAAGGTATGACTAGACACCTGGGTTCTTCACCCGACAGAACCCTGGGGTAACTCGTCAATCTGACCTGAGGTGTGTTAGTGACAGAAAATAATTGGAACCAACTTTGTAGTCGGGTACTTGGCGTACGGATTTCCAAACTCGGTGCCACCATACCTCTCCAGGATAAGTCGGCCAAAGAATTCTGTCCACCTCTTGTAGACGGTTGTCGACGGGGCGGATGTTCCGACGTGAAACTACTCGATCTTGGACATGGATATCCTGTAGCTCTTTTTCTGTGCCAATTCCAGGCGTTGTAGGAAGTGGTCCCAGTACTGTTGCAGGCGGACGTATATGGAGGAACCGACGATGGACTTGATGCTACCCAGGCGGATACATTCACAGACTGCCTCGGGGTCAAAATTTGGCGGTGTGAACTCGACGCAGCCTCACCAAGAATAGTCGGGATGGTGTTCAGCACGAGACCGGTCGCGTGATGTGTCGGCAACATTTGAAGAATCGTGTACCCTTGCCTGATGTCGGTTTTCCAAATTTGCAACAGCGAACGGACCATGATATTGTAGCGTCGAATGGTTACCCCTTTTGCTTGCTCGTGCTTCACGAGGTGAAGATTAAGCAACCGGGTTTATTCAAGCCCCTGACATTGCGCAAAGAAACCTCATTTCTCTCAGCTCCAGCGGCATCCGCGTGGTCAACAGCTCCATTGGCACTGGCCGATACTCTATCACAACACCAGGTTGGCCTCTCAGTTGGTCGGCCAGAGGTTGAAAGGCCAGTGAACACACGAAGGCATGCGCTCGGTTTGTGCTCACAAAAGTGAATGGCTTCGTCCAGTGTGATATGAGGACCTGATCCAGTTAGCATTTTCAATTCTGTTCCCGTTCATCGTCGTCGCTGCATACTCGTCGGTACCGCGATTCCTCCGAGCGCCAAAATCGCAAAATAGGCGACAACAAATTCATAGCCACGCGCCAAAATACGAGTGCGGCCTCTTGATCCGCCTGTAGCATGGAAATGGTCAGTGGGTGTAGCTGTTCGAGAAGTACCATTTCAAAGCAATGACATCGCTGAGTAGCTTCTGGTATGTGACTTCCTGACCCAGATAGCCTTCACTCACGGCCACTGAGTCTTGGTGACAGGCCAGATAGTGCAGCCTGTGAGAGATCACGTCGTGAGGCAAAGTATCTGGATCATCATTGACTTCTACCAAATCTGTGCGATCTATGCTCGACGGATCGAGGTAAGCGTCATGTCGTGCCATGTCTACCAGCGTATATCAAGCGGTTCACCGTCCGAATCGAACGCCCCGACATTTGAAATCCGCTCAATCATATGGCAAGCACTCGTGCCAACCTGAACATGCAGCTCCAAATACAGGTATCGAATACTCTAGTGTTAGCCACTCAGTAAAGCGCGAATGACCTCGAGAGCGCGGATCAACCAACATAGCCAGCGGCCTGGGCAAACCACGGGTCGGATTTGGAATTCGCCGAGGTGTTGAACTACAACAGCGGCAAGTCGATTTAAAGCAGAGACATGCAGCTAAGTTATGTCTACTAAAGCTCCGTCGAAAGACGCAGTTAGCTTTGGGGCGAACTCGGCAAATTACGATAAGTATCTGTTTGAGTTGCGCGGTCGTCGAAGATGTTCGCACAGTTTGACTGCACCTTAATGTTGAATACTCAAGCCTCTTTGTCATTGCCTCCTTCCGATTATTCCACGCGTCGTAGGCTGCGAGGAGCAATCGCTCTGATGTGCCTGACGCAACCCAAGGGTCGAATCTACATGGGTAGTCTAAGGCTGATCAAGGTTCGAAATGATATTATGATCAAAAGCCCGATCCCGGCTTAGGGACGAAAGCATGAAGGACCCGCCTCTCTTCGGCTTACTGGATTTTTATGAATGACTCATAGATCTCATACACAAGATCAATTGTGCACGAGACTGCAAATACGGAACAGTACGGGGTGAATTTTCCGTTGGAAGTTCAAAGAAACTGAATCGCGGCCTCCGGGTCATTATAGTATACACGTTACAGCATCCGCCAGGGACGCTTGGATTGTTGTCGAGCATATTCAGCCACTGCAGAAGATTCAAATCCCAATCTCAGAACTTAGACACGCCGAAACCCTAATCAAGGTCACTCATTCAGGCGTTCTTCACACTGATCTGCACTTTTGGGAAGGCTATTATGACCTGGGAGGAGGCCAAAGAATGACGGTCGCGGATCGTGGTGTCAAGCTACCGCGAGCTATGGGACATGAGGTTCTAGGCACGATAGCGAAGCTGGGTCCGGATGCTCACGGTCTGGTACTGGGCGATCGTCGCATCGTTTTTCCCTGGCTTGGATATGGCGACTACAGACTATGCGGGGCAGGCGACGGGAATCTGTGCGACCGTCCTCAAAGTGCGGGTATCTTCCGTGATGGAGGAATGGCCAGCTTTGTCGTCGTCAGGGATGCTCGATATTTGGTCGACCCCGGCGCCCTCGACTTTGCTGTCGCCTGCAGCTATGGTTGCTCTGGTACTACGGCGCTCAACGCCATCCGCAAGCTAAGCCCATCGATCCCCGCCCAGTCTGTTGTAGTCATCGGTGGTCTCGGCCTTGCCGCAATTTCAATTCTCCGGGCCTTGCCTCACACCAATATCTTCTGTATCGACATCAAGGCCGAGGGTTCGCAAGCTGCCACCGAGGCGAGAGTAATGGCCGCCTTGATGGGGGGGCAAAAAACGTGCGCGAACAACGATTTTCCGTGACCAGGGAACCGGTTTCTTCAACTGTCGACTGCGTCAACAACTCCAAGACGGCGGTACTCTCATTCTGCATTCTGGTGAAAGGAGGGAAGATGGTTGAGGTTGGATTGCTGGGTGGACTACTCAATCTCTCACTCGTTGGTCTTGTTGCGCGGGCGGCCACCATCATGGGCCGCAACACGGGAACCATCCAAGATCTGGAGGTACTTGTTCAGCTCGCAAACAAAAGGGCTCTAGCACCCATGCCAATTGCCACAATGCCGCGAGCACACACCCAAGAAGCTTTGATGCCACTGCGAGAGAGAAAGGTCATGGGGAGATTGGTTTTGGTACAAGGGTAAGAGTCCCTATATCTGTCACTTTCGAGTCACGCGTCACTAGGTCTCGAACGTCTCGCAGGTTGGCAAGGTTTTTTGTGCTGCGTGAGTATATTTGGACGGCAGGCCAATAGTGTTAAAAATGATGCACAAGTGACTATATGTGTCTCTTCACTGAAGTAATAAACGGTTCATCTATTAGTACCTGAAAGATGAGTCCGTTGATCAAGGATATGAAAAATGCCTAGACGTATCTTCTGAACTCACGATGTAGCAGTGCTGTAGGCATTTGCCTATTCATTATTGGATATTTCTCAAGACAGGTGGTCGTAGGATGAGTCCCGTCATACATATAGTCGCCCTGGGTATTCTCCTAACAAAGATTCTCACCCTTACTTCACCTGTTGAAAACCTCCGTGAAGATAAATGAGGGCATCCTATTTGCCCCAAGTTGTCCAAAAACTCGGGGGTAGACAGCGCGACAGCATCTATAGTTCTATGCCATAAGTCTCCGTACGACCCCTTGTGCTTGGCAACCCCGCGATCCTACCCACCTCATAGAAATTAGTACTGTACGCCTAGGATTTAGCGGAATTAAGTGATATTTAGCTCATTCTATTGCCAAAGAGTAGGCCTATCTAATGAGACTAATGAGGCACCGCTTTCTGATACGCTAAAAGCGTGTATACCACCCTTCCGCCTAAATTACCGTATTCACTCGAGTTGTCATAGACCTTATTAGTGAGTCGATTTTATCCTGGTCTAGAGCACGCCAGCACTCACGAATTGCATCCTTGAATGCCTCGATAGCGAATGCACTAGATCCAGTGCCTAGTAGGTGAGGATATCGCTCTAATATCATCTACTTTAGCATCGCCTAGACGTGCTCAATTGGGTTAAGATCTAGTGAGTACGGCGGCCACTCAAGTAGAGATATCTTATGCTCTTTTAGCCAGGACTCGATAAAACCTGCTCTGTAAATAGGCGCGTTATCCTGCATAAATAGCGTAGTCTGAAACTACTCTTCCGAGAGCTCCTGCTCTAGGCATTTTAGGTAGGACTTTGCTGTATATCCGTTTTTGCGTGAGGTCTCGTCTCGCTCCATTATAACGATATCTGAGCGTCCGCCAATCCAGATAGCGCCCCAAATCATGATAGAAATGTCTTTTCCTTTGGTTTGAGGGTCTATCATATTCCTATTCTACTTCTGATTAGGCGTACGAAAGACCTAAACTCGCGCTACGCCTACGCCTCTTTCAAGAGAGCATTCATCACTAAAAATAATCTGCTCCCCGTCTACTTCATTATAATCCTTATATTTAGTGACGAAATATAGTCTCTACTGAGCATGAACCTCAAGTAAAAGAGGCCTTTTAGCTACTAGCCACTTGCGTATTCCTTCTTTTACAAGGATCCGCTGAATAGTCCTTTGCTTGAATACTCCTCCCATTTCGATAACTAATTTGCGGTACGTTATCTTTGGGTTATGACGAGCTATACGGAGGAGCTTTCGTCTATCTCTATCGCCGTACGTAATAGGGCGTCCAGGGCGTGGTTAGGAGGCATTTATAGAACGCATAATAACTGTATCGATAGTATATTGTACTGTAGACTTGGGTAATTCATAGGTCTTGGCGATATCGCCTAGGGAGGCACCAACTTCATATGCACCTTAGATTTTCGCGCGTAATTGAGGAGTTAACTCATGATTGTACCTCCTATTGCCGTCGATTTCGCCTAGTATGCGGCGTGGAGTGGCCATCAGAGGTATGAAGAAAAAGAATACCTAGGACGCGTTACGCTTGACACGTTAAAACGCGCCAAGAGTACGGAGACTTATGACATAGTTCTGTAAGATCGCAAGACGAAACCAGTGGTCTAATTCAAGAAATATTTCAACTTCATATGTAGGTTGAGCCGGATTTGCCGAGTTTTCTTGTGCAGAAGAAGGCCGCTCGCAGGCTATGGATCGGGTTTGGCCGAGGTGCGGTCGTGGAAGAGGGAAGAATTCTAGCCACATGACAGAGGCAGGATTACGCTGTAAGTGTCATGCGAGGTAAAGCTTTGGTACTTTGGCCAGGGTCTAACTTTGACAATCCGCCATTAGGGGCCTTAAGTCATTCGCCAACACCGTAGACGTATTCGTTAGGAGAAGTACCAAGACTTTGCCATGGGGTGGATCCTGCGACGGGCGAGAGGCTCTGGGAGAACCCCATTGCCACTCCCGAGGACCTCCATGATGCTATTCGTGTAGCTCGTCGTGCCCTCGAGTCGTGGTCGGTCTTGCCATTCCAAGAGCGAAGGGTGCTTCGCGCCGAATTGCCAACTCTATGAACAACACCTGTAGTTCTTTGACGATCTCATCAGGATATTCTGGAAGACTAGTGGGTATCGCGAGCACAGGCTGTTCCACTCCTCTGTTCCAAGGCAGGCCTGATAAGACACCTATTCTGACCAGGAATCGGTTTGACAGAAGAACAACGACGAACTTCTCTCGGGATCTAATTTCTACATGCACCATGGTCTGCTGATTCAGTTTCTGAAAGACAGGGTCGCCACCCGACGTTGATTAATGGGCCTGAGTTTGCCCGAGAAACAATCGATGGTGGTCAGCGCATGACTATCTAGTCTATGAACCGTGTTGCTCACTATTAAGGCCATTCGCTCCTTACTCGCTTCTTAAGCTTGTCGAACTGGCGCACCAAGTTCTGCCTCCCGAGGTCTTGCTGATTCTGGGAGGAGACGACTCTTTGGCTCGTGGACAACCAGAGATCCCGACATCCAATAGATACTTCACTGGGTCAATTGCGACAGGAAAGAAATTCATGCAAGCATGTTCGAAGGCGCTGAAACGGGTGACATTCAAGCTGTAGGTTGATATCAATGCATTTTGATGGGGACGCTTCTCAGCTACGACATATGAGAGTCGGGGAAAAGACGCTTGTATCCTTTGCCCGGCCGTTGATGTTGCGAATTCGGGCAAGGTGAGCATGGACTAAGACCGGTCGACCACAGGGGCTCGAAGATATTGTGCGACTGGTGATGTGCTCCAGGTCTGTACAGCAACAAAACGAACCTTCTTCCACGAATACGTCTATGCCGAGTCTTTACAGGCGATGGTTCGGCACACTCAAACAATGAAAACTGGCTCCAGTATCATTGATAAAGATGTGAAGCTAGGCCCCGTGTAGAACGAACTGTAGTTCTTCAAATTTCAGTAATATTTCGACGATTGCTCCACATCTGTAACATAGTCTAAAGACTCATCGAAGGCTGTAACGATGGATTCCTCACTTATTTAATAGCGACTTGCTAAAGCTAGAGGAGACCTTGGCACGATGGGCTGCCCGATGGATATCGGACCGAGATACAACTCATTACTCTAATAGGCAATTTGCCGAGCCGCGGCGAACTTACTTTGCCAACTACCTATGGATAGGACAGCCTAATCGCCTGTAGATCCAAGTCAGGAGCGACCACATTGGCTCCATTGGTTAGTTCACGCTAATACTCAATCTTATTCGGCAACCATTTCAAGGATCTCAAGAACGTTTTTCTTACGACCCAAGAGAACGGGATTCGTTTTGGCACACATATCCGAGAGAGTGTACTCGGCGTCCAAGTCGAACACATCACGCCCAATTTCCAGCTCTTTCAGGGTCCGGGGAAGCTCCATCGCTCGGATTAGTAATTCCAGGAGCTCCGCAAGGCTTTCCTTTCCGTCCTGCGCGAGGTCCGTGAGTTCAGGGTACGAAAGCAACTCCCGAGCCAGACGCTGTTGTCGCTGGACATTAGCGGCTCCGGAGGCATTGAACACACAAGCTGCAGGAAGCAGAATGCAACTTGTCTCTCCATGAGACACGCCCAGTGGCCCGAGCTGGTGACCGATGGCGCCGAAATCGCTCGGGTCCCGTTTATATTTCAAAAGCGCGGGGACCAACAATTTCAATCCTGCGACAGCGGCACGGTCGCCCGTTTCATTAGATTGCAGCGAGTATGCTGTCTCCACACAGTGATCAATAGCCCGGACACTGGTTCCCAGTAACAGACGGCTGGGTGTGTATGCAGTAATTCCCGGGTCCAGGACAACGATCCCCGGATCTCTGGACCGGAGGCGTAAACACCGCATTTGCTTGTCCAAGGTGAAGTGCGGGGGATTCGGACCCTGCATTCGCTGCGAAAGATGCATACTCTACTCGTCCCCCGGCAAGGTCGTCGGCACGGCAATGTGTTTAATAGTTGGTAATCGGAGACTCGGGTAGCTGGAAGACTGGCGATCCGTGAGCTTCTCCAAGGTGCTTTCGGAGTGCACGTCGTTGGCCAAAGCCCAAACAATGGCTTTCGCGGCGTCAGTCAAGCTTCCTGCACTGGCGGCGATGATGCAGCCGAGATCCAGTGCTTGGGCATCATTGACAATCTCGAGGACTTCGGAACAATATGTATGGGCCTCATGCTCACCCAGGTGCCGATGGTTTTGCTGCCTAGAGCTTTTCGGAAACGGTCGGGAATTTCCCGCCAGCGAAGTGGATAGCAACAGATACAACCTCTTACTTTTGAAAGTGGACTCGACATGGAAGCGACATGCTTCGGGATATGAAAGCCCCGAACTAATGATTGGGGCAGCCTGTCCTTCGAAGAACGGTTTGTGCGTCGGCTCTGCTGGTGACGGCGTCTTCAGGGATTCGCGGTTGGCGAAAAACACCTTCCGCTAATTGTGACATGATAGTGAGAATGGAACTTTTTAGAAGTCCGGACCATGGCAGAAGAATAGTTATATTGACTCAACCCTCAGCACGCGCATCGGCCCAGATTGTTCAAAGCCTCGGTGCATTAGGAGCCTAGTACTGTTAGGTATTCATCGTTCTCGGGACAAGGCGGGCCAGCGAAATCAGGGCAATGGCCAGCTCCACCGCACGCAGCGTTGGCAGATATACCATTTTGGGAGGGTTTTCAAAGTTTCAACCAAGATTATATTCCTTGTCTCTAGGGAGTGCTCGACTGGTGATTGGGGCGAGTGGTGCGTCATCGTGTGCATGATTAATATCCAATCTTTTGGTTGCAGCCCCTTGAAGTTGTATGTACAAAATAGCGTGGATTTCGCCCCGATTCAATCCTGGAGCGTTGCTACTACCTTTATCATAATCTACTACGTCAATTTGCTATTCAATGGCCGCCCAGGAGAACTTGACTACACCTTTTGGGCTCTTTTCGACGAAAGACAGCGCACGGGATCGACCACAGATTTCGTCTTATGGACAGCAGGGACATGCTCGATTGACAAACAACAACATCAATCTAGGAGTCCATCATAGATCCTCGTAGATTCTCGTAGCTCACAGAATCGCCAGCTCAGAGGGTATAGCGAAACCATTCCAAGCCCTCGATGACCATCTTGCCTTCGTTGGGCTTCTTGTTGCACCACGCGAAATAACCGGCAATGGATGCCGTGATTACAACGATCAAAACATCGCAGATCATACAAGTGATGAGCCCAGGCAGGTAGGTCGGCGAATCTTGACCACGGAACACCGTGCCGCCCATGATCCCTCCACATCCTGCGAAGAAGACATTCAAGGCCGAGACAAAGGCCCGCTTCCACTGCCCACGCACATTGTTGGCTTGCCAGGTCAAACTGGCCGGCACATTAGCGTTAGCGCCGATGGCGACGAGGAAAGCGCCAAGCTACCTTATCCCAACGATCTTGCTCCAATCTAACAGGCCGCACCCTATCAAGGCCATGAATCCGTTGACAAGGATCAACGGGTAGCTAAGCCTCCATTGGTCGCTGTATTATGCGAATGCCATGATTACAATGATTGCGGCGATCTGAGGAGGCGCGGTCAAGCATAGTGCCTGGGCCACGTTGAATCTCATACTGTACCTCAGAATGATGGGCAGCCAGAGGATATGCGGGACCCACAGACACCATGGCAATGAAGGGAAAGCCCCACAACTTGACATCCAACGCATTCCTCATACAGCCTTTGACTGTGAATCTAAGAAGTCATGTCAGCACACTAGAACGCCAAAAGTCGCGGTCAGAGTCCTCGATCTTGCTCCTCCAATGTCACATCCTCCCGGTCTTTCTTCACTCGGGAAACCATTAATTGAATCTCACGCTGAGTGAGGAAGGTCATACAATAGTCCTGGTTCAGGGTCATCTCTGGAGAATCCACGGTGAGGGCATACGCCGCCGCGGTTATCACCACCGTCAAAATGCCTTGCATAATGAAGATCCAACGCCATCCAGTCAGTCCCCCCTCGGTACAGCTGGGAGTGTCTGAATCATTGGGTATCGGACCGTAGTGCAATTCTAGCCATGTTGGCCCAGAGCCCAGGCCGTTCATCTGAGCAAAGCCGTAGGACATGATCCCGGAGAAAGCCGATGCCAGGATGCCTATGCCGTCGAAGAGGGAGTTCCGATATTGGAGGCTCATGCCCCACCTACTATCAAGGCATCAGATAAACGCAGCGGGGCATTAATCCTCCTTCCAGTAAGCCCCAGGACCACTCGGAGAGGGAGGAGCTGGTAACAATGTTGTACACAGCCGAATCCCAGCAGAAGTGTGCCCCAGAGCAACACAGTGGTAAGAACAAAGGTGCGCGGGCCGATCTTGCGGCAGACTGCCACAGCGATTGGTTGGACAGTCACACAGGTGATGAAGAATAGTAGGACGATCAAGTTGTATTGGTTGCCGATAAGGTAGAGATCGTTAATCATGCCGGTGATGGCTGCGTTGCCCAGATTGTTGCGATCCAAGAGGCTGACACAATAACAAAGGCCCAAGATCACCACCAGCTGCAGGCCCACCTTTCGTTTCAGCGCTCTGGCTTCGTTCTCCGAAAAAGAGTTGATGATGGCATCCCATGTCGACGCAATAGGCAAGGATTTCACCCCGAATTCAATCTGTTGCTCCTCGGCGCCGCTTCGGCCTTTCTGCATGTTTAGCGTGGACGGCTCTTGAACAATGTGAATGCGGCAATTGTTTTGACAAAAGTTGGGCGACATGAGCAAGCCCTTTCAGCAAACTACTAATTAGATAGATCATTCTTTCGCTCTGGGGAATACATGTCAAGCTATATGTCCTGGCTCCCAAGTTCTGTCAAACTTTCTGTCGGTCATAAAAGCAAATCCAACACAAACATTAATAAATTGGTCGACACCGCGGTAGTCACTGATTTTTGGTAAAACACCTCGGGGATGGGTTGAGTTGCTCTGGGCATATTTTGTGAGTATTTTGGCCCAGGTGGATTCATCCTCCAATGAGAATCGCGCAGGAGACTCTAAATAGCACTCCATATTAAAAGCAGTAGAGTAGAGACCACAGCAATCAGAATCCATCTCGCAATGCAGCAGCTCTGAGTTTGCGAGACTGAGAACCCCATGCGGCACACAAGCACGCAACCTTTCCCACGAACACGACTTGATGATGTGGGCCCATTGAAACCTTGGTTGCAAGGTACTAAACATTTAGAGTTAATGACATTGTGTGGTTATGTAGTAGCTTGCTTATAAGCCTAATCCCTTATTGAGATCCGAACAACCTTTCTTGAGCGAATGCCCTTGTATCTGGATGCATTTCCATGGCCCAAATGTGCTACTTGGACGGCTTAAATGACGAGGCTGCTGGATGTGTGACCGGCAATGAACCGCTAATCCGACATTTACCACGCCAGCAATCAATCTACACATTCAGTGCTTCCCCATCATGGAAATGCCGAGGTGATCTTCAACCTAGCCCAGCTCAGAACACTTAGGCGGGAAATTTGACCTCGGAGAAATTGTTCCGTTTAGACAGCGCAAGAGCTCTCAGGTTATAGGTGTTGGTCGGCCCACACAGAGACTGATAGCGTTGTAAACCACCTGGCCTTCATGAGACGTATTTCACTTTTGACCGCCACAAGCCATTCCAGTTCCTAAAGCCAGATTCCATACGGTATAGCTCTAGCTCCAGGTGCGATGTGGCGTTATCACCGGCGACCGCACGTATTTCAATCCGTCCGAATGACGTCCACGCACGCCTCCTCTCACAGCGAGAACTGGAGGCAAGGCACATCCGGTACGTAAGTTCGACATTCTCCTTGCCCGCGGCTGCGGAAGAATGGTCATTTCGCTCATGAGAAAATTTTCCGAGATAGCCAACAAAGTCGTGTTCTGCACTGGAGGGTCGAGCACAATCTGCTCGGGTCAAGTGCGCGCATTGGTGGCTCTTGGTGCGAATGCTTGTATTGTCGGACGAAACGTCACCAAGGTTGAAAAGGTCGCGGCTGAGATCGCGGCTGCCAGGGTCCAGCAGCGTGGTTCTCGGCATTGGAGATGTAGAAGTGCGTGATCCCGAGAAGGTGAATGCGGCGGTCGAACAGTGCGTCGGGGAGCTGGGTGGCATTGACTACCTGATGTGAGTTATTATTCACTTGGTGGCCATCCCGACTCTCTCTCCGCAGGATGAGTATGGTGTGGTATCAGACCCAGGCCAGTGGATAATGTTTGACATATTTTGGTCTGTCTAGAGCTGGCGCGGCTGGGAACTTTCAATATTTCCGAATTGTCGCTCAACGCGTTCAAAGTGGTCATTGACATTAACCTCATCGGTTCGTGGATCACCGTCAAGGCAACTCTACCGTACTTACTTCGTTCGGCGGAGAAGTACAGGAATGACGGAAAATCAGGTATGTATTTTTTGGAGAGCTCTCGCAAAAGAAAGGCCAGGCTGACACTCCTACGCACAGCACAGACCAACGGTACCGGAGGTCGTATAATTTTCGTCAGCTCGACGAGCTATCATTGTGCCAGGGTTGCCCAGGCCCACGCGTGCGCTGCAAAGGCTGGCGTCAATGCCCTTTCTAATATCTTATCTCTGGAATCCCGACCCCTTGGAATGACTTCCAACATTATCGCACCCGGGCTAATCGACGGGACAGAAGGTTTGCAGCGCCTGTCTTCGCCCACATCACGCGAAGCAGCCGTCCGTGCTGTTCCTCTGCAACGCTTCGGCCTCGTCAAGGATGTTGCTGATGCGACTGCTTTCCTCTTTGGGGATACTGGAAATTTCGTCAATGGCACGTGTCTGGACGTTGACGGAGGAGCATGGCGTGTGCAAGGAGCGCAGATGGGCGGCCGTCCTTACCCGGATTCCTTGCAACCCTCCATAGAAACAACTCTGAAGTCGTCGAGCAGACTCTAGACACATGTTCGACAGACAACGCAAAGAATTCCTTAGAGTGGTGTACTGATTGCCCAATGTTCTTTTCACAGGCCAGATTTATGTGTCAACAGGCCTGAGGACCCATTCCTGTGAACTAAGATGAAACCTTCAAATCCAAAGTGACCAAAACGGATGGCCGTCATTGCACGGGCTCCACGGTAGAAATACGAGAGGCCGAAGAACTCTCTGTCGGCATCCCAAAAGACCAGCTGAAGTCTACCTAATCCCTACTCAATAAAGCTAACTGCATAAGAGGAGGTCTACTCAGATGTGCTCTAGCATGCGGGATAGTATTAAAAAGAGTGCACTTGGGGAGTGACTGTTGATGTGCTCTCCGTGCTTTTGTCTAAGTCTTTTGTAACTCTCCTTTTCCCTTAGAGACATACCTAGATAGCACTGGAGTGGATCACATTTTACCTACACTATGATCCTTGGGTGGGACGGTGGACCATACTGAATAAATTCAAAAGCTGCCCCTATACAATGACTTTGAATGTCAATAATATGAGTACTGAACCTCTCTTGTCCCACCACTGTGGTCACAGGTCGCGTTTACTCATGGTAGAAGTACTTCCCAGCTCTGAGGCGTACCCCCTCCACATATCCCTCATCAGTGTTACGGACAATACAGCGGCCCAAAGTGGATATGCCGCTACACTTACTCGCTCTGAAACTCCTATCCACGATGCCGATATATTTGCCGCAAGCTTTGGAGTGTCCATCGCCGCCAAGCATCCGCCGAAACTGAGAAGTGCAATTGTTACCAACGAATACACCCGGAATGTAATTCCAAATGCGCTGGCCCCGGCGCCTACAGCGAGCAGTATGAATGGAAATCCCACAAGTGTGAGTGGCCCATGCAACGTAACCGTAGAACTTGTTTTGACGGCTCTCAAGTGCATCAGAGAGAATAATGTCACGACTGTCCCAACGACCTCTTTTCCTAGGAGTCCGATGGCTGCGCGGCGTAAGGGCAAGTTTCCCCCAGCTGTGCTGATAATCCCAATCCCAAAGACAATGGTGAGTAGACTGCAGGCGACAAACAACGGGCCAACCAGGGCTCTGGTGAGAGAATCAAGGGCATTCAGCTCGCTAATGGTTCGCCAAGTACGGCCGTAGCTCTTCCACCCTGTAACTGGAACCACTACTGGCACCATGTAGATTACAGTTGACAAGAATCCACATAGTAGCATCCCACAACATGCGACCTTTTGCTCCTTCATTGACGAGCCAAAGCATCCTTTCGAAATGCCAAAAGCAATCGCGGCCCATAGCACGATAGCCAGCACAAAGTATGATATGGCCAGGTGGATACCTGTCGCTGAGGGCGCGAGGGCCAACGGCAAACTGGCTGTAAGACTTGCGTGCATTACCATTACAGCGCCAAGGCTAGCTGTTCGCTCGTATATACAGACCATGAGGATCCTGTATCCCGGCAACACGGCAACGTAGAAAAGGATTTGTGGCAGGAACGCAGTCACAGAGAAGCGACCTGATGCGTCATCCATACCACTTCCCCAGACTGCTACAATCAAATGCCAAGCTCCCCATAGACCTCCAACTATGAGTCCGGTTGCAAGGATGCTGTGCCTGGATCTCAGCTCCCTCACTGCGAACGCAGTCCACCCGAGTTCCTCGAAGAAGCCGGCGGCAAGTGCATAGGCGAAAGCCAGGACAAGAGTGCTAGCTTTATCATCAGAAGTGAAGATGACTGGCCGGAACATCGAGTCGACCAATGACAATACCGTGAGAACGGTAGCAATCGACAGTGGAGCAAGCAGAAACGCTACAGCCCACCAGCCGACCCCTGAATGACCTCGGGGTACAAGGCTGGAAACCAGCCTTTGAAATCCGACTTTCCCGTAAACGAGATATATCATTAACACCCCGATCAAACTGGGACCTGCCAGCATAACCAGAACAACCCACGGGAGTAACAAGCTGACTTGTTCTTGTGTGCCGGGAAACCCTTCCCATCCGACAACGGCAAGTATACCACCCCAAGAAATCGCAAATGTGGACACGAAATATGTCACTGTTGAATGCCTGTAGATGGAGCTCGACTGGGCCATTTGCCACTTTCCGCCTCCTCGGTTGCACTGAGATAAATCTGTTTAGTCTCCTATATAAGTAAATAGAATTAAGGGAAGCCTTACCTGAGTAGTCATTAGATTGTCCGTCGATGCGGCGACTAGGCCGGAGTGACTACAGAATCTTTCCGTCGTCAAGATAATTTTTGCGTTACTTACTCTATTCACCTCAAATTAAAATATCTCAGCAGCATATAATGAAGAAGGAGAAGCCAACGATGCGCTAATAAATCAACACATGATGAGCCACGGGGTGGTGTGACTTTCAGCCCAAGCTTGGCGGTGTCGCTTGAATGTGACAAGCCTGCCACCCTGTTAGAAATATCGCGCGACATCACGAAAGATAGTTCGACGCTCACGATATCAACATTTAGAACACGTTAGGTGGACAATGTACAAACCCTTTTAAGATTTCTGTCATAAAGAAGAATGAGTAACGTAGAGTTCCAACATACTGCGCTCTACCACCGATGCCACGCTCCTGCGCACCCCGCGGGTGCAGGACAACGTGCCAATTGAATGGCTACCACTCGGTTTCCATATCCCGGCCAGCAGGCTCCCTCTGACCTTCAAAAAACTCAATTGGTCACTTATCGGTATATATGACTCGCCGCGGGAGAGATCCGACCGGACGCCAATGAAAAACATTAGGTTCCATCTGCGTGGGGGACCACAATGATGAACATGTCATCCTTCTTCTTGGCTGTGTGATCATGCCAAGTTCTCTTGTCTGCGATGACTCTAATTTCCTATCTAGGGAATGTAAAGGAGAGCCGCGGTGTAGATCGTCGCACCCATGCTTTTGAGCTTTAATTGCTGACGAATGTCACGGGGTATGTCTTGCTGATTATTTACAAAGATATCGCAGAATTAGGTGGCAAGACGGTGGCCTCCGAGAAGAAGGGGAAGATGTTCTCAGGACCTGGGTGCTGACCATGGCCATCAATGAAATTACACAGCGTCAAGCATGGCGCAGAACCGATCACTATAATGCAGGCACGCCAAACCTAAATCTTGTCACTGAAGACCTACCATTGCCGTTGAATCCAACAGCCGCTTTGATCTAGGTTCACGCTGCGTCTCTAAATTAGAGGGACGCAAACATCTCAAATAGAGGTAACCCATGGCCAGTTATTCCCAATGGCATCATTTGCAACGATGCGGCTGGCGAGATTATAGCTATAGGCGATAAGGTTAAACGCCTCAAAGCTGGGGATCACGTCGCCCCAATAACTGACACAGAGTATGTTACGCATCGCTCAACGGGTCGATCTTGGCTTGCTGCAAACGAAGATTGCGTACTAGCCACCTATATCGTGTATGATGAAGAAGATCTTAGTAGGTTGCTATCCTATCAACCTTGGGAAAGCGCTTACTTGACGCCCTGTACTGGTGTTACAGCTTGGGCCGCACTAAGAGATGTTGGTATCGGGAAGAGCGTTTTAATTCAAGGTGAGTATATAATGCTCTGGATAATACTTTAGTTAATTATAACTAGGGACTGGTGGTGTGAGTAGTTGGGCGCTTACACCTACTCGAGCTTCAGGTCTTAGAGTGATTTTGACTTCGTCGAGCGATGCCAAACCAGACAATATGAAGGCACCTTTTTGTGACCAGATTGCAACGATCAATTATAGAACCACTCCAACCAGGGGCGAGGAAGTCCTGGAGATAACCGATGGTATTGATGTTGACCTTGCCGTAGAAAATAGTGGATCTTCGTCTTTGGCCAAGAGTCTGAGGTGTACGCGAAGAGGCGGCATCATCAGCCAAGTAGGATACCTCGGTAAGTAGAGACCGGAAGATCTTGTGGACCTCATACCGACTAATTTCGATCGAAGAGTGATAGTGAGGTAAGTGATCTCATTCTTCTATGGTGATAGTAGAGTTCTAACCTCTATATTAGAGGCATCAACGCTGGCCCTTTGTCTGATATGGAGGATCTGTACTCCGCTTTGGAAGCCACAAGAATGCAACTTGACGACATTGTACAGAATGTTTACCCATTTCATGAGGCTGAGGAGGCGGTACAGTCTCTTTGGGAGGGTAAGATGATTGGAAAGATTGTACTTCGTCTGTAGGGCTGAGTACGTACTCCCATTTAGGCTTCAATACTAAGGTATCATTAGAAAAGGTGACACGTTATCACTCTAGATAACCTGAAAATATACCTATAGAGTAATATATACAACTTGTATGAGATCTCGAAACAATGACCGAGCAGTTAGGCTCCTGAATCTGTGCAGGAAGAATCACTCAGGAGGACATAACACCATCAGGTTCTTGCTCTGACCTTCAATACTGCAGTTACAGATATAAATTTCATGGATCGGCAAGTAGATTCACTCAGCTTTGAAATCAATATAAGCCCTTGAGGTGCTTGGGATAAATATATTTTAGCTCCATCTCGGACTTCTCATATACTATTCTGCGCTGATTATCTGTAAAACAGGAAGCGCATAGCTCAATGGGTCCTGAACGTTTGATGAGTTCCCCGGACCTTACTTCTCACCATACAGGGCCTCCTCTGATTCTGCAGGATTGTCAATGTGATTGTTGAGATCCTTGACGGGGTCGATAAGAAATAATGAGCCTGCTCCCCCGCGTTAGCCAGCAATTCGGTGCATTAGGTTAGCGAACATCCCTATGAGACCGCAGGCAGATAAACAAGAGGCAGCAATCCAGACCGACTTGAAAGACCCCAAATATGCTTCCTGAAAAGCACGAGCGGCTGCACTGATTATCCCAGGTGTTATACCAGGGACTGCAGCAAGCTGGTCTGGATCACCGCTCGATAAGCCCAGAATTAGCGCTGGCACAGAAGATCCGGGCAATCCGTTTTCCAAAGATGCTGCAGAGACCTTGCTTGCTAAAAGGTTGGTTATTCTGGAGTGGAAGATGGCGGTGTCTAAACAATTGTTAAGGGAAGAGACTTGAGAGCAATCTGGGCAAGGGATCGGACTTACAAATAGCCACACCAAGAGTCACACCAAGCGACCTGATTCCTGCTACGAGACCGCTAGTGATTGAACTTGAATCTCGTTAGACTATTTCTGAGTCTCCCAAAATTTGCGTGCTTTCACTTACATCAATTCTGGGGGCGCACTTAGTTGAGCGCTTGCAACAACAGCGTTGAGGATGAAAGCGAGTGCTACACCGAGAATGGCTTGGTAGCCCCAGACGGCACTGGTACTACCCAGAGATGTAGTTGCCATGCAGATGGCCCATGTAAGTAGGAAAACGAATCCCATCACGTTGAGACTACGGAGATTTCTGAATTTGTAGCATATTAGAGCGGTTATAGGACTGAAAACCACGTAGCAGATTAAGCATATCGTAAACCTTCAACTAGGTGTCAGCGTGTGTACAGTAAACAGAGTACAAAAGCTTACACCAAGGAAACTCCTAGCGAAGTCGGTTCATATAGTACTGCAGTTTGCGTCGGGACATAGATATTAGCAGCCTGTCCGAGTTAGTTTGCAAAAAGGACATCAACAAGCTTTGCACCACGCATACCGCAAAAACTATATCGCGGTTAGCCTTTCAAACTTGCTCTTCAGATTCAAAACCCGTACCTAGGCCTTCACAGAAGATTGAGAACAGGGATATAGCAAGGTTCCTATCCCGGCTTCGAAATATAAGCTTCCATGTAGTTGATATATAGCAGAGAATGGGATTTCACTTACGAAAATAACGCGTGGGGTATGAAGCTGTCCTTTTTGATTTTCCAACAATAGATTGCAAGCAACACGAACATGGCGACACCAAGAAGGAAGGGTGCGAGAACATGTGCATCGCTCCAAGGATCTGTCACGATCAGTATTGGATCATCTCTTGGCAATGATTGTGCGTACATGGATTGTTGGCCCAAGAGAGGCCCATGGAAAATAGCACCACTGCACACATTGTGATCGCATAACCACACCAATCCAGCTGCAGTAGGGTTGATTGTTAGCTACTGAGCTTTATGGAACTGCCGAAGTAGTAACTTACTCGACGCAACTTCTGACTGGTATTAAGAGATTTCTGAAGCTCAAGTACTGGCGGTCGATAGAGTGCGTAGCAGACGAAAGCAGCGATCGCAAATATTCCCGCCTGTTTAAAGGTTAGGAGCAAATTCATCCGCAGAAGCGAGCTCATTTTACATTTATATAGTAAAGCTATTTCACTTAGTTCAGTAACTCGATAGAACCAGGAATTATCGAACTCACATATCTGAAGCCTTGAAGGCCATAAACATCCACAAACTTTGCGCCTGCCAGAAGTGCAAATATTGACCCAGTTCCACCAGCCTTGGATTTGGTTACTTCAAGCTGTAGAAATGGAAGTTAGTAAACTTACTGCGTTGATACTGGCTTGCCCGGCCAGTCTCTGCCTGCGAGGCAAGACTTCTGAGGCTACTGCAAATTGCAGCGGCTACACTTCGAATCAGCATTCTCATAAGCTCAAGGTGCTGTAGAATTTTCTTACTGTAGCCGCAAATGCAGCACCCACGAACACCTCACCCGTAATTGCCATGCCCATCTATTTTTAGGTTCAGTAGAGAATGCATAGGAAGACATTTCGATGAACAACATTGAACCTACCGAATTCGCTCGCGACGTGATGATAGTCCCGACACATCCGAGGAATGACAGAATTATCAAAAGCCATCTTCGGCCCCAGTAGTCTGCTGCCTGACTAACAGGAGGTGCGAGCACGACAAAAGTTATCGTTAATGATGAAAGCATCCAGCTGGAGTTCGCTCCGCCTCCTACGGCTAAGGCCACAGTGCCAGCGAACTTCGATCTGATCAGCGTTACATCCGCGCCTGCTCCTGGGGTATCATACTACACCTGTTGCAACCAACTGGATGAGCTGAGCAAAAGAGAGAAAGGAAACGGCCTGTGATAGGTTAATTCTCAACCATGAAGGACAAGCATTTTGAGTCAGACACTTACAGCGACAATTAAGAATGTCTTGAGATGCAGGTGAGGTGCTGGTTCGTCTTCAACATGTTCTAAAGTGACCGTATCCTCAGATAGTTCACCCTTATCCTTGTTCTGAGTCTCTTTGGGAGAGATCTCATCTATTGCTTTGTCTTCTTGCATGGTGCTACAATATGGCCGTTCAAAAAAGTATCCTGATGAAAAAGTCCTGACAATAAGACGACCAAGGGGCATAAGCGCGAGGATTTATCACTTTATTACTAGCCGCAACAGACTCCGCCCTGCCCTTGTTCAACCCCATCTTCTGCCCCAGATTTCAAGGGGCGGAGGAGACCGGGGTAGGCTTCGGTAGAGTGGTCCCGGTCAGCAGATAAACCCGAGAGGACCACCGGGTCCTAATGAGCCAGTCTAGATTAGACGAAAAATGGAAGAAAATTTTATGCATAAGTTGCCTAAGAAATTTGAATTATGCAATACTTCGAGGCAGGAGCAGAGAATTGAGCCTGGTTCTTCAATATAGGATGCGCAGTCGGTCAGAAAAGTTTTCCCCTTTGGAGTGCTGCCTGCTTTGGGTCCTCAAGGCTTACATCAAGTTGATAAGGTTCGTCATCATCTGTAAGATTCCCCTCAGCTTCCTTATCTTTGGTCTATGTATGATTGCTTTGCGAGTTGATTGCAAACTTCAGACATGCGGTGCTGGTACACTCACCGCTTGGTAGGTGGCTGGACAGGTCTAACATGAAAGTTGCGACAAGCAGGCTCTAGGACTCCAAAGTCAAGCTGCCTCATGTCTTCAGGCTGGATGTTTGGATCAGGAACGATGTCGTATAACTGATAAAGACGGGATACCGTGAGAAACAGGCCCATCTCCGCTAAGTGACGTCCAACGCAATTTCTTGGTCCATAGCTAAATGGCCGAGACATCTGCCTCATTTCTTCAGTCGCATCTTCCCAACGTGAGGGCTGGAATTCCAACGGTTCAGGGAAGACTTTTGGGTCTCGTGCCGTGACATAGCTGTTAGTCTCGACCGTGATGCCCTCTGGTACCCATTTACTTCCGATCAACTTCCCCGGCGACACTCGAGGAGCCCCACTATTGAGCGGCCCACGCAGGCGAAGAACTTCTTCAATTACACAACCTAGATATTTCTGACCTTTGTTAACTATGTTCGAGCAGACTACAGTATATAGACAGTACTTACCAACTTCGAGGCTTCTTCGTAAGATGGTCTCACTGAAGGATCTGGAAACCGTTCTCTGATTTCTTCAATAAGTCTTTTCCTGACCTCAGGGTGTCTTCCACACTCCCAGATAAGATATATCGTCGTCGCAGCCGTGGTTCCAGAGCCAGCTGTGAGAAATATGATGGCGTTCTCCACGAGCTCCTGTTGTGTCAGCTTTGTTCCAGTCTCCGCGTCTATCGACAGCGCAAGATTCTGTAAAAATCTCCCTTTAGGCCCGAAGTCAGGTTTCTCCGAAGAACGGGCCATATAAGCTGCCACATGAGCTCGACTAAACTCTTGAAGTCTGCCGAGGCCCTTTAAACCTTCTCGGAATGACTTGATTGGAAGATACCGAAGAATAGGAGCAAATGACATTGCTGGCACCACTGTAAAAAATGCCTGAACATCATGATGCGCCGTAGGGGTTTTGCCACTGAGACAATCGAAAGACTCCCCAAAACTCAATTGGCTCACAATATCCAAAAACAACTCATATGTCCTTTCCAGAATATCCACACTTTGCCCATCTCTGTCTCCAAAAACGGAGACGTACTCGTCGATTTTGTCTCTTAGGAAGTCTTCTGTTTCGAGAAGACTTTTCACTGAGAAGCTGTGAGATATCAAGCGACGCAGACGTGAGTGCTGGTGGCGATCTGTCGCATTTAAAACATTGATTTCCCCTGTAGCTGACAATCCATCGTATGCACCTGGATCTTTCAGGCAAGGCCTTGAGCTCTGACCATAGATTTGCGCAAAGGTTTCCATGTCCGAGAACACCAGATTGTTTGTACCCATACGGATCGGGCTACCATATTTTTGTAGAAGCTCATATTGTTTGAAAGTCCTCTCTCGTCTGAAAACGGCGAGAACAGTTGGTAGGTCAGTAAATTTCCCCAACCACGGTCCTGGATAGTTCGACAGAGGATGGAAAAAACATCGTCGAACAATGACTGCAACGAAAAGCAAAAGAGCGAGACTAGCGAAGATGGCAGCGAGCTGATGCCGCGGAGCAGCTTCCTCCATAATGATGACTATGCCGAATTGCCTGAATTCAATAAGCCTGTGGGTATTTGCCTTGAACGAAACGAGGCTTAATTACCCTGTCATTTTAGTACAGAATTTTCCTCGTCCAGGGAAGGACTTTGAGGGTTGGATTTTTGCGGTTCTCGGAAGCCCGCCGGAAAGACTGTGGCCGACCCGAGGCGTTCTCGGAAGTCCCTACGAACTTGGACTGGCGTGATGAGTGGAATTGGATTGTTCTGGCATTTTCTAATGACACAAGAGCAAAGGAATCCACAACATTTTGGCTACCATTGTTGTTGTGTGCGATTACTAGGCTAGATTCTGAGGATAGAGAGCAGTATGTTAAAATTCAAGCAGGCAGTCTGCAAATCCCAAGCCCTTGGGCATATTGTTCGAGATCCCAATTAGCAGGAGTGCATCACCAGATCGCCCCACATTCACCCTGTCGAGTCGATCGCCCCAAGCAGGTCAGCAGGTCAGCGTCCGCAACATTTCTTCCAGGGTCAAAGTCCATCTCGAACGTGTGATCCGAGTAATCGGGTGGAAATTGGTAGGCCATTCAGTAACAGATTATCCATCCAGTCGTGGGCTCCTGATATTTAACAGAGACTACAGAGCCAAGGCGGACAAGGCTTCGAGCGATCGACAACAGTGCGTGACGCCAGGTTATCTTAATGCCAGCCCAGAATCTTTCTTGTTAGTGATCTTCCATTACATTATACTGGCAGAACATACCAACGATGATCTCTCGTCCCGTCATAGATGAATTTCTGGCGGCGAAGAGGAAGGCATCGGCGCAATCTTCTAAATTGGTCTCCGAGGGTCATCAGAGTGTTGCAAGCGGGGAGATTGGTTCGAAGATACACACCTCCTGTTTTAATACCGCTTGATCTTTACTCATTTGCAATTGCTCTTCACTGAATTTTAAACCCTTGGCGATTGTCAATATGAGCAGCCTAGTGTTCAAGGAAGTTAAAATTGGCTCACCCATTCGGTCAAGAGGAGTCCTGGCAGAATGGCATTCACTCGGATCTTTGGACCTTGAGTGTACGCTAAACATCTCACAAGTTGAAGACCAGCAGCTTTCGTGACTGCATATCCCATACTGCTCCCCCCCAGTGCGATCCCCTGCGCGTGTGAGTGGTACTGATTTGTGAAGTATTACTTTCTTACCGCGACTGAAGAAGTGACGAGGAGAACCCCACCGTCATCGTTTGTATTGAATATTGGAGAAGCTTGCTGCATAAGCACTAAATGAGACATGACGTTGACCTGCCAACACTGCGAAAGTCAGAGATATTGGCATAATCGACAGGTCAAAGCTGCTACCTTCAACCATTCTTCGTGAGTTAGGGCTTCAAGATCGTTGAAGTCTGTGAATTTGGTCCAGCCGGCGTTGTTGACGATGATATCGAGGCCTCCAAGTGTTTTTATAGTCTCATTGACGAGGCGTATGCAGTCCGCTACTATTCCTATATCCTTTGGTGATGGTGTTAGTGCGAGTGTCTGTTGTTCTGCAACTATGTTCAGTGCCACGCTTATTTTCACTTACCCCTTTGATGGCTGTAGCCTTTACTCCGAAGCACCTCTCACATTTTTCCACCATTTCCTGCGCTCTTGTCTCACTGCTCACATAATTTACCGCAACGTTTGATCCTTCTGCAGAGAATTTTTCACAGATCAAAGCTCCAAGTCCTCTCCATAATAGTTAGATAGGGTCGTGTAAATTTGGAGGATGAAACATGCCTCGATCCCCCTGTCACCAAAACGTTCCGGCCTTTCAGGCTGTAGGGCATGTTGAAAGATCAAGATATTTCCGTCTGTCAATACTCACCCACGACTAGTGACGAAAAACTAGGTCAGAAGGCCCGGGTGTTGGAGGGGAGGGCGGGAGTGAAGGTCGACTGCGATTTTAAAGCTATACACCGCCGCCATTTTACGCAGAGATCTACCCTTCTTCTGGTCGGTTCGGCAGCTTCTACCCTCCACTTATTGCTCGGTATCGCCCACGACTTCCTAAGACTCTGTGCATGTATCCTTCATGTACACACGGGTGGATGACGGACCTCACTCCGCTTAAAGCCGGTATGACCTGACACCAACTTCCCCCAGCTCACTCGCCACAGTCCACACCAAAGATATACAGATGAGGCATCCGTGCACTTTTGGTCGTTCACCTACAGGAGAACAATAGTTATGGCGAAAGCCGGTCCGATCCGTTGGACTACACTACGTAAGGGCGGACGTCGCAATCGTTGTCCGCTTAGCGAAGGCTGAGTCTACAAGCTTAAAGTACGGGCCCGTAAGCTCATTAGAATATAGATATAGACAATAAATGTACTCCTGGTTTAACGTTGTGCTCGAGCACAAGAAGCTGCGTTCGCTCCTTTCTAAATCTTTCTATTCTGGCCTACTCAACCATGACTGTCAGATATGTTACTTTCGTCGAATTGCTTGTCTAGCACTAATAGCAGGACAACGAGCCCTTCTCGTCCTGGTGCCCCTTTTTTCTCTTTAGGTACTCGCTGCCACACCCGGAATATTTCCGTATTCCTCTTTGAGCTCTATGGATCCTATTTTCAGAGGCTGTGCTTCTTGCAAAATAAACACCATTCGAGCCCACTTGTCACGGCTTGGATTCTTCCAGGCATGGTTGGTTAAACGTTGGATCACGATATCTCCAACCTTCAGCGACCTCTTTTCACCCGAGTCCAACCAGCATTCCATTTCACCAGCAGTAACTATACCATAGTCAATACTAATCGTGCGATGCATAGGTTGAGCCTCCGCATCTCCGACAGGTGCAAAGTCACAGATACGGAGGACCGAACCTCCCTTGTTTATCAAGCCAGGCTTGGGACCCTCGAGGAAAGTTCGATATTTCGCAATGTCGTCTTCGTTGTCCAGCTCAGCCGGAAAGTTGGAGGTGGTATACATTAGATAAAAATCCACAACGTCTGTGATCGGTTGACGTAACACCTCTGGGGACGTTTCGGTATAGAAACAGGACTTCCCATCATTTGTGTGCGTGGTGATATGGCGTTTGGGAGAAGGCAGGTCGTATAGCTCGTACTTGCTCTGCAGACTAGATGGAGTGTCTGACATCGTGGCTGACGTTGTGCGGAACGCTGAATGAATGGCAACTTTGACCCTAGAACTGGGAATTGATTTTTGCATAAAGGGTCAGCAAAGGTTGATGTTTCTGAATATCGAAGGCTCCCCTTAGTCGGACAGATAGGTCCCGCTAAATCTGCAATCTAGTTTGAATCAATAGGATACAAGCATAAAGTACTATCTTCTTCCGGTAGGGAGGCCAAACCGGGCTCCGGAAAGCGTTGGGGTAACCTCCAGAGCTTACAAGCCGAAGTTTCGGTTTACTCCACCTCCCGTGATCATTTTCTTTCCTCTTCCTGGCTGGCAACAGCAAATTTTACGCCATTGTCATACATTTATCTCCCAAACTCAAAATGCAGAATGATAGAGTATACCGATGCCAAACGAGACATGAACCTTTCTTTACCCCCAGTCCAGCCTCGTTGTCAAGCGGTCACTATGTAGAGGAAGAGGACAAACGGTCATGCTGGTTGCTTAGTAGTCCAAGGGAATAGATCATTGCCCTGATGCCCAACTTAAATATCTCCTACACAGAATCCGATCCAAAAATTGCAAGTCCTCCCTGCTTATCTCCAGTGTCTGTAGAGCTTAAGGACGATATAAGAGGTCCCGACCACCACTCCAGTGAACAACGGCAGGACTAGAAGGATAAATCCAGTCAGCATACCCTGAGCAAAGAAGTTTTTGTCCCCTTCTTTTGGTTGACCTGTTGGCTTGAGTGGCTGTAAAGAGTCATTATACAGTGTCTGGCTCATTTTTAATCCTTCTCGAACGAGTCCCTGCAGGTCAAGCTCGCCAGAAAGCCTAGTCACGAACTTCGGACTTGGAGTTTCCATCATATGCCGGCGGTATCTAGCGATCGGAGATACAGGATAATCAATCGGGGCAGCGGGACCGACTAGAGTGTGTCATTAATCTCCCCAAATACTTACCAACTAAGAGACTTACCAAGAAGGTTGGCAGGAATATGATTCACAAAACTGACGTTGGAGCGAACGAATTGGGTCAAGTATTTAGCCACCCGAGGTCCAGCGAAAACATACAATGCCAACAAGGGGTTCTGATCGTCCTTGTTTAAGGCATCAATAGCATCATCTTGACTGCTAGTTGCCAAAAGGTGGATTACATTAGCTCGCCTAGAACCGTGGACCTGCAAATAGTCTCTAAGATTCATTAGCCTCTGCAGAAATTAATGTCGATGAAACTACCTTCCAAGAACCTTGATAACTCTGAAACCATTCGCATTAAGAAGCAATTCCTGTGGTATGGTCTCACTAGCTCTCTTGGGTACCATTTCGTTGACCACATTTGTATCTTTTCTCTTCTCGATAGCAACATGGCCGTTGACAGTCGATAATTGTTCGCGAAACAACCGAACAAAATCGTCTTCCACATATTCATTGACCAGAATACAACTTGGAGCATATGGACCACCGCTGGAGAAGAAGGTTCTTGAGCAAAGAATTTCTTTGGTGGCGAGCTCCAGATTTGCTGTGCGGTCTATAACTGCCACTGTCCCCAGCTGAGGTTGAGATCTGAGGGTACGTCTTCCCGTTAGCGACGGTAGAACACCAATTTGATCAATTACAAGACAACGATTCAAGATTTCACTCGGTGGACGAGTGCTCGTGACTCCATAGGCAGTCATATCCAGTGATTCTATCAGGCATTGACGAGTGACGCTGCTCGAGTGCATGAAATCGGTTGGCAACTGCTCACCAAAAATTCCGTTAGCGATGACTAGATACCAATTCGAGGCCTTGCTCTGTTATACATACTTCAATGACACAACAGGACCCAGCAGCAATGCAGGTGCACATGGCACACATAACGCTGTAAAAGAACGTAAATGCCTCAGGCAGGATATAGACCAAGTCTTCCGATGAACTTCCGCCTCCATTGTTGCGGCCATTCTTGACGCTGTATTCCCCATCTAGGGTTTTTTTCAGATCTAATTCCTCATATTGTTCTCTAAGTTCTCGAAGAGTTAGAGAAACCATGAGCTGCGCTTCAAGCTTCGAGAGGTTATCGTCTTTACAAGCCGCAGTCTCAATATCGATTCGATGACTTGTAATCCATTTGTGGAGGGAGATAAACTGTCTCTGTCGGTATCTCAAATCGCGAGTTCTTCCATCAGCCGCGGTAGATATCACGGTCTGGATCTCAATCGATGTCATCCTCGGATTGGGCACTGACTATGGAATAGGAAAGGATGCAAAGGGAGCAAGAACCAAAGAGGTCGGGAACAAACGAATTGATTAGCTGGTCTTAGTTTTTCACTCAATGAAATTCTCCTTGTCGTGGACCATGGACGGGAAAAGCCCCTTGCATTTCATGATCATGAAGTTTCAACGCAGATTGGGTCTGAGCCCGGGTTATGCGAGCGGGTGTCCCGACGTCCTGATCTACACCCGACGATGGTCCCGTGCCACTAGAGAATCCAGGCAATCCCACAGAAAACCTGGATTCTGTGAACCAAACCCATTAATCCTCAATCAACCTCGTCCTGGAAAAAAAAAATCTCCAGTTCTCTTAAATATATAGTATACGTATTTTACAAGGAAAGGGCGTCAAAGTCGAGATTCGAAACAAAGACTCGTTAAGCACTTAATTGTTGGGTTCGAGATGTCAACCGCAACCATAACCACAAATCGACAGGAGATGGAGAGAGCAACGAGAATATGTGCAAGAAACACCGCAGGCGACCTAAGTTCGAACGAGTCTGTGCAAAATTCACTTTTTGAAAGCCATAACGAGACTCGACAGCCGGTCAACAATCCCGCATGGTGGCCTACGAATCACCGCCGAATTCCAGACTACCTTCCAGCTCGTTATCACCCTGAATGGCACGAGCTCACGGACAACAGTGCTATAATGCCTTTTGTCATTCTGGTGTTGTTTGGTGGATGTCATTTAATCTCAGTAGGTGAACCGCCTGAGAGTCCGAGAACACTATCCTAGCTAACTAGTTTAAGTTGGCCGACTGGCTTCCAAGACAGCTTGGCTTTGAGCGCACTTATTTCACACGTCGGATAGCTGGTGAATGGTAGAGAAGGGAATAGTGACCTTACATTCCTTCGGATTGATGAAGAAAGTGGTTCCTCAAAGCCAAAGACTGTATCAACCATAGAGCACTCTACCTTCGTGGCCTGTTATGGTCCTACATAAGGCTGGGTGGGCGGGGCCGAACGCTCTGATCTAAGCGTATAGGTGCATCCTTTATCACCCATTTATCCATATCAGAGTCAATTGCATCCTTTCTAAGATTAGGTTGCTCTGCCACAGTCGTAACTATGTAAAGAACCTCCTGGGTCGAGCAAACAATCAAATTTGAATAAAACATTTCAGTTTCATACCCTCCAGGACATGTCTGACTAGTTATGGTTCCCGAAGGTAAAGAGGAACAGTATTAGAAGGCAGGGTCTGCGGGAGAGCCGATGAATAGGGACCGACCACCGGCACTTAAAGTCGCTTTTAAGTCACTCTAGAGCCACCACACCATTCATAGTCACTGGCCTGTAAGCGTCCTTCTAGATTTCTTGTTGCTACAACAATCCTGGATAACAGGCTTATCCCTTTGTTCTACGAGCCAGTAGTCAGCCTTTCTCATCACCAGCGGCGCAATGCCTCCGAAACTCGAGACCTCATCGAGACAGCCGCCAGTGTTACTTCTATCTCATGGTACTACGATGCTTACGGGCGAGCGATCACATATTCGAGACTACTGGAAATTGCAGGGCGACAAGGCCCTTGATTATGGGATCAAAGGTGTTGTCATTATGGTACGTTGAGCTACAGATTCTTGATTTCTTCAAGATGCAATCGTGACAGCTATATCTCCAGGGGGCTCACTGGAATGTCTCGGGAAGAAAAGTCCACGTGGCAACCAACGCCAATGTAATTCCGGAGCCAGTTGGGTTGGTAAAAAAGTCGGAATGGGCACACTACAAGCCCAATCCGGACCTCGAGACGGGAGCTCGATGCGTGGAGATGCTTAAGCAAGCTGGATTCGATGCTATCGCTGACCCAGACTTCAACTGGCTCATTGATACTTTTCCATTACTGACACGTATGTTCCCTGATGGCTGTCCCCCAGTCACCATTATATCTCAAAATGAGTACTTCGAGCCGTACTTCCATGTGGAGATAGGCCGAGTGTTGCGACCGTTAAGGAAGGAAGGCTACCTCTTTATCGGTTCTGGTGGCGGCGTTCACAACCTCTACCGCGTGCACTGGAAGTATAATTGGAAATATCGCGATACGTTTGCGCAGGAAGTACCACCGGACAGTGGGAATCTTGAATTCCGACAAGCGTTAGAGGATGCGCTCTGCAAGAACGGTGGCGGTCCAGGATTGAAGCGTGCTGTGGTTCGACTAATGAAACATCCTGATTACCGCGCTGCTCACGGTACAGACGATCACTATATGCCGACATGCTTTATAGCAGGTGTGGTTGGTGAGGAGGAGGATCGCAATGATTCAGTAGTTCTTGGCGCTGAAGTTTGGGAATTGGTAAGTGTCAGAGGAAACAGTCCTTTCTTTTAAATCCCTGTCCTCTGAATACCTCTCCCCGATAACCTTCAGCCACACCCTTTACGACGACTTACTAATTTGGTGATGCAGGTGAATCAGTGTGAGACTCAGTTTTCTATTGGAGAATGGCCCTCTAGCGGACTTGTGGGAGGTTAACTTCTTGGGAAACTAAGTAGGAATCTGGTGTGGTGCGTATCACATGTGTTGGACATATCTTCAAGGCAAGGTTGCTGTAGACTTCACTACATAACTTATCAATCTGATAAAGCGAACAGTTGAGGAATAAATTACGACCGCAACCGGATCGCCACGTTCTGGTTTATGTCTGTAGGGTGTTGTCGGGTGCCCCTCGGGCCAGAATCTCGAGGCGTGATTGAGAGCGGCCCATCCTCCACATGATTGCCATATTTCAGTCCTTTCGGTGCCTGAACACCTCATACTCGGGCTACCCATGCGATATATATGTTCTGATTCTGTGCTCTATGCTACTCACATTATAAGTACTATATGTTGCCCAAAGCCAAGTGAATTCGCAACCCTTCGCAAAAATCATGATCCGCATCCTTGTTTTCGGCACTGGGAGCGTTGGCTCCGTGTATACCTGTATTTTATGTCGGGCTGGTGTACATGTTACATGTGTGTGCAGATCTAATTATGATGCTGTCAAATCTGTTGGTCTGCGAGTCAGGTCAACCATATTTGGAGAAATGCAGGCGAACCCGATTGTTGTGCAAAGCGTAACGGAAGCCATGTCGCTGTCAGAGAGGCCCTACGATTTCGTCTTGGTTTGCACCAAAGCAACTCCCCAGTCCAGTTCGGCTGCTATTGAGTCAATCAGGCTAGCAATCACACCGAGGTTGACCACAATTGTCCTCATCCAGAATGGCTTGGGTGTTGAGAGGGTTTTCTACGATGCATTCCCAGAAACTACGATTTTCTCTGGAGTGGCGTACCTTCCAACGACACAAATTACACCGGCAGTCTTCTCTCACTCGGAGGTTGACCTACTCTATCTTGGCATATCTAATATATCACTGGGCTTGTCCAATCCGATGGCGCAGTTGCTCTCCTTTGCCGAGTATTTGAAAGAAGGTGGAGCTACTGTCGTCCTCAGCGAGGATATCCAAGCCGAAAGATGGAAAAAAGTTCTCGCTAACGGGGCCATCAATCCAATTTGTGCACTCTCACGGTGCCGAGATCGTCAACTTATTGAGCTCTCGCCCCTAGCAGCTCCTTTGATCCGACAAGTTATGTTCGAGATCGCTGCAGTGGCCGCATCGGCCGGATATGGCCATGTTGTAACTACTGAAACCGTCGAAAAGCAATTTGCAAGGTCATTGACCAGACCATACCCAGGAGTGGAGCCTAGTATGATGGCTGACGCGATAGCATCACGCCCAATGGAGGTGCAAGCGATTCTTGGGGAGATCATTCAGACCGCACAGGACAACAGTGTCAAGGTACCCAGGTTGACGATGTTACTTGTTCTACTAGAAGGGCTAGATTTGGCATTGCAAGGAGAAAGAAACAGACTTGCTGAAGCGGAAACATAGTATCTTGACAGGATCAACGGACAGATATGTCAAGGAGAGATACGTCCTTATACGTGATACCTCTACTGGCATTTTCCTTTGTCTCTATGTAACCCGTTAGATTCATTGATCCACGATGAACCCATCTTTGTGTGCCCTCATCCTGATAGGCTGTACAAGAGGAGGTCGAATCGTCTGCGCATTATCTAGCAAGTTGACCCCCAAACCCGGTCCCCGAGGAATTTCTACGAACCCCTCGACCACGGCTGGACAGTGGTCTACTATATTGCTTCCAAGATGTTCTAATGTTGACTCGAAAACGCCAGCCTCGAAACCGGTGGCGTACTCCTGGATGGCAAAATTCGGGATTGCCGCAGCCACCTGCAAACAAGCAGCCAGCCCTATAGGGGAGAGGGGATTATGTGGGACGATATTCACATTGAAGGCTTCTGCTAACGCGGCGACCTTCTTTGCTCCAGTAATTCCTCCGCAGACAGCAACGTCTACTCTAGCGTATTCTACCGCCTCCCGACTCAGAAGAGCTTGGAATTCGTAGATGGTGCAGAAGCGTTCCCCAGTTGCAATTGGTACTGATAATCTGGAAGCCACGCGGGCCATCGCATCAGCACTCTCCGGGCGAATGGGATCTTCGACGAACATTGGACATGTGTCCTTGATGCTATTACAGAAGGTGATTGCCTCAGCCGGGGTCAAACGGCGGTGCAGCTCTATGAGCAGGTCGACTTTGTCGCCGACAACAGCGCGCATCTTGCGCACATTTTCTTTGGCGTCCTGCATTTTCTGTATGTGAGTCTTGAAATAGAGCTTATCAGTGCCTTCGTCAAGAAACGGATTGATGTGTCCGAAGGCCGTGAACCCTAATGCCATCTTCCGTTTGCATTCCTCCAATACCTTTTCGATCGTAGTCTCGTAGATATGGCCGTACACACGGGCCTTGGTCCGGCAAGCACCCCCCAGCAGTTGGTATATAGGTACACCAAGAGCCTTGCCTTTGATGTCCCAGAGAGCGATGTCGATCGCGCTTATAGCAGCATTGATAGCCAGTCCTTGGAAGTAGCTGAAACGGTGCATCACATTCCAATGGTGCTCAATATCGAATGCCTGTTTCCCCATCAGGTATTCCGCAAAGCGAAGAATTGCTGTCTCTGCTGTCGTGATGTGCCCCCAGATACCAGCCTCGCCATATCCAATGATGCCCTGGTTTGTAGTGATGCGTACAAACATAAATTGTCCAACATGAAGCGGCTCAACAGCCTTGATGATTTGGTTTGTCTGTGCCATAGCACCTTGTGGTTTGAAAAATCGATATCGTTCAGCATAACATACGCTACTGCGAGCTGAGCAATTACTTTGAGGCACAGCTTATTAGCCCGTGGCAGACTCGCCAAGTCCTGGGATAGGGTGCACCAATTGGTCCCTATCCATATTCCTAGTAACCCAGAAGAGATTGAACAGCACAAGCACGACCAATGCACAGAGACCTCGGCAAGTGGTCCTCCCGGCGTGGACCACCCGAGCCGAAGGGCAAATACACACAAGGTCCCTTGCACGGGCTGCACCTTGTGTCACGCTTGGGATAATGAGTCACTGTCGTGGTGAAGCCTTGTCTGCTTGACCCCGCCCAGACGAGCTTTCATCAGGAGGGTGCGGCGAATTTAATACGAAACAAGCATAAAAACCAATACTTCATTCATCCCTGACATCGTGACAACCACTGGGGGTCCCCATGGGGTGTCTTCTAAATACCTTTAAATGGGTCGTGTATACGAACTGCTCGAGATATCAACTTGCCCTGAGAGTGTGGAGATGGGCGAATGAGAGAGTTGAGGCAGGCGTAAAAGTTGGCCAGGCTTTTGTAGAATATGAAGTCGGACGTGCCTAAACATGAGTTACCTAGGTAATTGAAGGCAACATAGCTTAGCGAGCCCAGGAAGCATCGCCAGTAGACCACCCTAAGGGCTAGATTTTCTCCTTCCCCGTAATAAAGCTGCTGGGCATGTGGGGTTCGGGAAACGCTAAGCTGGTGGCATGTCCAGCCATGTCTTGAACTTCATCAGCATCGACATCGACATTCAGTATCCTGTTGACGCATCCCCTCTGTCAAAGATGTCCTCTGGAACAGAACCTGCCGTTGCGATGTACCAGTGTGGGTTTTGCAAGGCGGAGTATGTTCGTGCTGACCACCTTGTTCGCCACGTGCGAGGCCACACCAAGCAGCGTCCGTTCATCTGCACTATGTGCGGAAAAGGCTTTGCAAGACAAGACTTGTTGAAACGTCATGCTTCGACGCATAATGGCGAATACGTCGCCAGCTCAAATGCAGAAGTCACTAATCTAGCTCAGCTGAGACGATACAACCATCGAGTCCACCAAGCCTGCCGCTCATGCGCCTCGAAAAAGGTGAAATGTACCGATCAGAAACCCTGCAAAAGATGTCGAGAAAGTGGAATTGCCTGCGATTACGAACAAGGACTTGGCTCACCCATCCAAGATCATGAGAGCCGTGAAAAAGGAATGCCCGAAGCTGAGGCCCATGATCAGTCGCTGATGCTTGTGGATTCTACCTCACTGGAGCATGGCTTAGAAAACGACTTGAACTTTGGACACTTTCACGACAACAACGTCGCCGCCAACGTGGTGAGCCAATCTTCTACTGTGGATATACCACCAATCAACTCTACACCGTCTCAAATTGATGTCATGCAAGATATTCTAGGCAGTACTTTGACTCTCCCCGACTTTGGAGATTTCATCGAGATTGATCCAAATCCTATTCTAGACGACATGGACTTTTCATTCTTGAATAATACCGCTTTAAACACTTCTCAGCCATCTCCTGCTTATCTGGAACCCTCCCTGGCCTCAGATTCAAGTCCAAACTCGTCCACAATGGGGGCAGGTGCCGAGGCATACCGCAGGTCCCGTGTCCACAGGGGCTGGGAGCCTGGACTGGAGGAAAATCACGAGTTGGAACATCAAAATCTGGTATTACCTCACAACATGCAACCTGGGTGCTTGAATTCTACGTCTGAGATGACTTCAATGACCAAAAAGCCCTTGTCGCTGTCAATGAGGGATCGCATACTGGCTATGATACTTCGGACGGCGTCAGCCCAAGCCGTTGAACGCACTGTTGCATCATTTCCCGCGGTTGAAGTATTGAGGGATCTGATTCATCTTGCTTTTGTACGTATGAGGAATCTTCAAGCCATCCCTGTGATCCATGTGCCCTCTTTCGACCTGAATGGACAGCGGCCAGAACTACTGGCAGCATTAATTGCTTACGGCTCCATTTACTCCCCTTCTCCGTCTGTGCGGAGATTTGGTTACGCAATTCAAGAGACTGTTCGGATTGCCGTGAATCAATTGGTAAGTCCTACAGCCATCTCCATGCTCACCAGCGAACTCACCGTCGTAGGTTGAACAGCAACATGCAACGCTGCGGGAACATGACGTCTGTCAGGCATTCTACATGCAATTATACCTGGCATACTACAGTGGCATAAGTCGGAAGATTGAGATGGCCGAGTGCATCTCGATGCTCGGCGTCACTGTTCTACGTCGAGGTAAAATGCTTCAGACCCAGAATTATGTCCCTCCGGAGGAATTTCTGAACCTTCCAGGACTCTCTCTGCATGAAAAGTGGCTCAAGTGGGTTGACCAAGAATCCCGAACACGTCTTGTCTACTTTGCCTTCACGCTGGACGCCCATATCTCTGCATCACGCAACATCAGCGTTCTATTCCCATATTCGGAGCTGGAGGCACCTCTACCGACAGCAAAAAGGTTGTGGGAGGCTGGCTCTGCCACGAAGTGGAGGGACGTTCTCCAACACGACGTCGATCTTCGGGGCAACCTGCCGCCCTCACTCAGTGCGATATTGCGCCACCCTTCTCTGAGTATCAGGCACAAATCGATTGCGGACATGACATGTACTGCCCTTGCTTTCCTGGCAGGCTTCTGGGCCTTGGTCCACGAGTATCAGCAGATGAATACCATTCTGTCGTCGGGTCAGTCATGGAATGACTTTGTGCTCAACTCAAGATATTCAGAAATGAACTCGACACTAGAACAGTTCAGAGCCGAACTCGCCGATCTGGATGATGTTCGTCCAGAAGTGTTGATTGTCCAAGAATTCATGGGGCTTCACCTTAACGTGTCATTTTATGAGCTTTCCAAATATGCCGGAATTGGCACCGACGAGGATGCTCAACTGGCCTTTCCATACGTCCAAAGGTGGTTTGAGAGTCCTCAATCTCGCGCTGCGCTTTGGCATGCTGGACAAATATTCCGGGCGACCAGGTTGCTCCCAACTGGCAGTCTGACAGATGTGTACGTGATCGCACTGTACCATGCTGCCATCACCCTCTGGGTCTGGGGCATGCTTTTCCGAGGTCAGGGCTCGACACTGGGTGTCAATTCGCAGAAAGTCTCTCTGGATGGTGAGGAGAGCCCTGCAGTCTTCAGATATCTGAAAGCATCGCGCGCTCTACCAGGTTTGACTGCTAGCTCCGGCGACTTTTTGTCTCTGGACAATTTAACCACCGCGCCTGATCTCGCCAATGATATTGTCATGGCAAACTGGTGCTTAGAACCGCTGCCATTGACAGCGGAAGAAGTTTCTCGACTGATGCAGGGCATTTCAACGATTTGTCGACAAAGATTCAAGGCGGTTCTTGGATGAGAGGCATTCGGCTCGAGGATACTGTACCATGGCTTCATCAGGCGTGGGATGTCATCTTAATCAGGCCGAAACCACCAGTTAATGGGCTACAGATTTGTGCAGGACACTCAGGTTTCGGAATTGGGACCTCGGGAAAGAAAGTTACCCACATCCCGGATGTCGGTGAATGGTTGCTCCTACACGACTTCGCCTTCGGGATCACCTCTTTGAGTGATCGCAACCATATGGTCTATCCTTCAGCCCGTATATATGGGAAAAGGTGATCCCGGAATTTTGAAAACTAAATCATCCTTTCATTGGGTACCTCCTCGCTGCCCTTCTCGATTTCAGTTGCCCGATAAAATTGTGAGCAGGACAAACGCAAGATGCCAAACAAGATTCGAGACGACTTGCGTGTTGTGGATTCGACTTTGTTTCCGTACATCTATGAAGAGAATGTTACCATCAAATTGAAGAGCTTCGATGGCATCGTGAGATGCAACATTTATCGACCCAAGACCGAAGAAAAGGTGCCTGTTCTTGTGACATACGGTCCATATGGCAAAGACGTCCATTATAAGGAGTATGTGGCCCTATCGGAGGACTAGTACCTCGCCTGCAGCCTCTTGTGAGGCTAAGCTGACTGCTAATTGTACTCCAGTTTTCATCTCAAATCATATGTCGAGGTCAATCCAAAGCATCAGTCTGCTCATTCCTCGTTTGAAACCCCCGATCCCGGTTTCTGGACTGCTCATAATTACTCAGTGCTTCGGGCAGATGAAGTCGGAACAGGACAGTCGCCAGGTGTTCTGGACACCATGTCAAGGTCCACGTCCGATGCTTTCGCAGATGTCATTGAATGGGCTTCGGAGCAAGCCTGGAGCAATGGGAAGGTGGGCCTACTAGGCATCAGTTATTATGCCGGCAGTCAGTGGCGTGTTGCTGCACGCCAACCAAAGGGCCTCGCTGCCATCGTCCCCGTCGACGGAATGGCCGACTACTACCGAGACCGGTGTCGACACGGTGGCATCCTGACCGGCTTTCTCAAGTGGTGGTTTGACCGTCAAGTACTCTCGAACCAGTACGGTCTAGCCGGGAAAGCCAGCCGAAACTGGGGCCCTGATACTATTGAAGGTGACTTATCTCAGGAGGAATTGACGCGCAACCGTCACGACCAGACTTTAGAAACTGCTCAGCATTATTATCGAGATGACCCTTACTATGTCTCCCGTGACTATAATATCCAGGATGTTGTCACACCTCTGCTCTCTTTCGGGAACTGGGGCAGCATCATGATCCATCTACATGGCAACTACGAGGGGTTCCGTCTTGCAAGCTCAGAGAAAAAGTTCCTACGTATGGTTGTTGGTCGGCATGACCTACCTTTCTATGATGATGAACACGTCGATATAATAAAGGGATTTCTGGATGCCTTTTTGAAAGACGAGGACCGCGACGGCTGGACAGACGGCACACGACCCCCGGTCGACCTAGTCCTTCGCAAGGGAAATGTGGGTTACAATAACCCGAAAGCAGAAAGCGTTTTCAAGCGGCGATTTGAAAACGAGTGGCCCCTCGCCCGTACAGAATACACGAAATTCTACTTAACTCCTGATAAACAAATGACTTTGGAGACTCCCTCCGTTCACTACGATCGAGTCTCGTATCTCGCGTTGGGAAATATCAGCAATCCACAATTCGTGCAATTCACTTCACATCCACTCCCAGCGGAGACAGAGGTCACAGGCTATATTGTAGCTCACTTGAATGTATCAGTCACGCCATTGACGGGAGGAACAATTCCTACTGACATCGATCTCTTCTTGACATTGCGTCACTTTTCAGCCGATGGGACTGAGGTGTACTATACTGGAATTACGGGAGAGCCGGTGCCGCTATGTAAAGGCTGGCAGCGGGTTAGTCTCAGGAAGGTCAATATGGAGCACCCTTTGCATCGCGAGTGGCTGCCATACCGCGACTACTTCTCCACAGATGTATTACCCGTCTTGGTGGGCGAGATTTACCCTGTCGACGTAGAGGTCTGGGCAACGAATGTCATAGCAGAGAAGGGCGATCGCTTCGTTCTGGAAGTTGCCAGTGGAGACACCCAAGGAAGCGGATTGTTTGGACATGACACAACAGAGAGGTAGGCCTTGCACGAACCCCCGCCATGAACAAACTCCAACGTTGCAATGACAAACTACTAATGAGGACTTTCGTTCCACAGGTCTCCTGAAAGACTGGCTGGCATGAACCATATCCATTTCAGTCAGCAGTACGTCAATTGGATTACTTTACCGATCATCCCGGCCTTATAATGGCGGCCTTTACCACGAACTCATTCTCCGAAGCTCTATATTTGTGAAAGTTGATGATCAGGACAGAGCAGGTGGAGACTAGTACAGATATATTTAGATGAAAGAAGGGAAAGGATAAAATGCCAATCGCTATAAATCCATCCTGTCCGAGCTCTGACCCTATACGGCGGAAGCTTTAAGATGCCTTTTTGATAGTTTGTATTACCAATCCAAAGCCTCGAAAGTTCTTTCGACAGGATGAGCATTTCCTAAGCAGGGACACTAGCCTTCATTTGCAGCCTGGGCTCGATCAACCGAACATGAAGAGCTCCTTTTCAGTCTTGATCAACTCTCAGATGATGAACCAACATCTTCTTTACCCTCGCGTACATTCACTATGTCTAATAGTGGTTCTTCCCCTCTTTCTCCGTTGTGGGGATTGTTTTGACCTGACTTCGTCCAAAGGTGATGAATCAACATCTCCTCGGCGTCACGTAGGATGTTGGGCGTGAAATTGTAGTCATGGTATTGTTCAGGGGTAGCTTTGACAAGAGAAAAATCAGTCAGATTGAAGTGATGCAAGTTATCGTGCTAATAAAAGAGACAAAATGCACGCTCTCCAGAGGATATTTGACATGTTTCAAGCAATTAGGAATGTCGGGGGGGATTTAGACTTACTCGGCAAGGAGCCTTTGACGTATGGTTGGGCCAGATGCGTGATTTTGGCGGCCTCATCCTGTCCGACGCTGGAGAAGACCTGCATGGCTGAAACACGATCGAGACGTAGGTTTTCGAATAAGGCAAGGCGCTCTGGAATTTCGTCTTTGGAGCGGAGGTTCGAAAATAGGACGCCCAAGGCAGCCCCATCTTCAATCGCCATGCCACCTCCTTGGCCTTGATGGGGCAGCATTGGGTGAGCAGCGTCGCCGATGAGAACAACCTTGCCCTTTGTCAAGGTAGGAATTGGTTTCTCGCGCTGGCAGAGCCTCCATAACTTCAAGTCTTCCGCTTTTCTGACGTCCTTTACGTTAACGTCCACTGTCATCGTTTCAAGTGTTGAGGATTACCTACGAGCATATGGCTTGCAAATCAGGATGTAACTCACTGCAAGACTTCATAAAGTCTTCGTGCGAGGCTGGTATATTCCATACTAAACCCATGTTGTCAGTGGTTCACGGCCAAATGTCTAGTCTCTGCAGCTTGTCCTACCTTCGTCTTCGTATCCCTCAATTCGGTCTGGGTGGAAAAAGCCATAGTTCTGCAAGATGCCACTTGAATTTTTGACTCAATGTTAGTACTCGGTCTTGAGAGTGCCAGAGACAATTCTTTTGCTCACCCTCGGCATGGATACCACACTAGACGGACATCATTGTGGCGTGCAATATACATAGAGCATTTCCTTCGCTCGTATATGTACCGTGTTTGCTCGTCTTCCAGGAGCTTCTCTGTCGGGATCAGGAAGCGGTACACCGCCGTGCCAGTGGCCTTAGCTCGAACAGAAACATTCTCACCAACAACTTTGGAAGCGAATCTGGTCTTTAATAGATGAGCATGGTTCCAGTCATAAAATAAAGTCTCACTGTGCGAGGGATTGCGAGGCATACTCGGACTCCATCCGCAACCACGATTAGGTCCTTTCTCAGCTGTGAGCCGTTCGCCAGGGTTAAATTTCCGTCCAAATCAAGGTCAACAACCTCCGTAAGGAGATGGACCTTGGCAGCAGCGTCCCTACCCGGTCTGGGCTCTATCGCCATCCGCTTCAGCTCATTGTGTAGGTCAACTCGATGAAATAGTAGCCAAGGGGCACCAAAACGGGCCCCCATGTCGGGTGTATCAGAACGGTGCAGAAGTTCAAAAGTACGGCCATCCGCGAGATTAAGCTGGGGTTTTTCAGTCAAAAACACTTTTGGACATAACTGCGAAACAAGTAAGACTCACCTCTTCGACTGTTGTGGGCATTGCCCGATCAAAATTGAATTCATAATAAGACAATATCCGGGCTGCGTTCGGACACATGTTGATGGCCGCGCCGATTTCATTGGCGAATTTCGACCGTTCATAGAGCTGTTGTCATGCGCCAGTCAGTCAGTGTGGTTTACTATTTGTGGTATAGATTGGTCCTACCTCAACATTGTGACCACTTTGAGCCAATGCCACCGCTGTTAGTAGTCCAGCAATTCCAGCTCCAATGATGGCGATGTCTAGACTCTTATGGCCGGTTTTGGGAGCGAAGTAATCCCGCGGGTACGGCTTGTAGTACTCGTTTCTCAGACGACCATTTGGAAGCTCGCCAGGAGGGTGGGCGTCGGATAATTTATCGCCCAGAGTTACACCGTCGCGCATTTTGATTTACTCAACGCTCGTCCGATACTTTGTTGCAGTCTCAGGAAATCGCTTCGCTATCTCTTACAACCCAAAACATTCCTTGGGACTCATTGTATAGTTGTATCACTACTTAATCCTGTACCCCGGATCTAGGGAGAGGCAGGTGAATAACGGGGCGGGATGTGGAGCTTTTCCGGCATTCTTGATCCTTCGGTAGAGGGGTAGATACATGCGGGACAGAATTCCAACCCCCCTTCTCCTCATTCGCGAGAGAAAGCAAGCTCTTAGCCCTGGTGGTTCGCGGCCATCTACCGTACCCTATATTTGGGTCCTCGAAGACAAGTCAGTGTCTTAACTCCGTAATCACAGACATCTGTATTGTCGTGGGTAGTAGACGAGTCAAGATATCGTTACTTTGAGCATTAACGAGTCGTCGTCGACGGGCGAAGCCTTACTCTTTCCAGATTTTTGATAGCTACCATCGTACTTAGAGTCTCCTGGGATATTGCTAGGGAAATAGAACCATAGACTACTCCTCACGGTTGTCCTTATTCCCGTTCCCATCACTACTGCTCCGTCTTTTATTCTCTACTTACAGACAGCGGAAACTCTTGGTTGTCTATTCTCCGCGTGCACTTTCAGCCCTCTTCGGTTGAGCCTGGTCTGCTCGTACCCTCGAGTCCTGCTCTAAGGGATCAACATGATGATTCCATTTCGTCCTGGCTGGAAAAATAATTGAAGAGCATCCTTGAGCTCTGACAACTTGAACTCCTTGAAAGTGGGCAAAAGCTGACGATTGCGCTGCAGAAATTCCGTCATGATGGCTAGGTCGGCAGCCCGCTGTTCATATGGCAGTAGAGACCAATGAACCATCCCCACGCCGCACACAAGTTTGGCTTCCATTGTAAGAGGCGCCTGCGGGATAATGAGTGGCTCACCAGATAGTATTCCGTAGCTAATCAGTGTCCCTCCGGGTGAAAGGAGTTCAAGCATGTCTGTACTGAGCTCTCCACCCACTGCATCTAAGGCTGCGAAAATGGTACGGTCGCACACCTCCTTACGAATCCGATCTCGCCAGTCTGAGACTTCAGTTGCAAAAGTCGGAATACCGGTTGTGGCACAAAGGTCTACGGCCGCAGCGCGTGAGCGAACCAAACCAATTGGAGTGAACCCCTTCTCCTTTAGCAAACCCGCGATCAGCTTAGCAGTGATGGAGGCAGCTGCAGAGAGAATCACCACGCCGGGCTCGGTGCTGGCCGGTTTCAGCCCTGAAAAGATCGCACTGTTCGCAGAAATGCGCAAGATCCCCGTTCGACGACCAGCCGCATTCACCACTTCCCGCACAATGAGTAAGGCGGCCATGGGATTCACATACAACTGAGAAGCCAGGTCGTCATCAACCCCCTCAGGGACCACAAAGATGGAGTCCGCCTGCAATATCAATTTCTCCTTCCAGGCGCCAACAACGAAGAACGAGACACGAGCTCCAGGCACTAAGCCGCGGGCCACATCAATGTCAGGGCCCAATGCCTCTACAACGCCGACTCCTTCAGCACCTGGAGTGAGACCTCCTTGTGGAACCTCGTATTCTCGGGGATTGTGAAGGCCGGTGACCATCAAGAAATCTCCAGAGTGCATCGGTAGTTTAGTGACTTTCACGAGGACTTCTCCCTTGCCAGGCGAAGGGAGTTCCTCTGCTTTCTCCAGCTCCAAGACTTTTTCTGGATCGCCATGTTGGTGAAAGACGACTTTTTGCATGGTAGCCCTCCAGTTATCGTGTCAGAAGCTTGAGCGGGGGTTTGGTCTGGGTAGGAAAGGATCTTGTTCAGCCAAGAAATGTTTCGAAAGACAACCGTCTATTTTTCTCTACAAAATTCAGGTCTGATCTTGTTGTGATGAAGTCTGAATTTCCGGAGCTAGCTCGAACGAGGTATTCAGCCAGTCAAAGCCTTCCCCAGATGCCAGTCGACTGCTACGGCCAATTGTATGAGTCGACCATGCTCGGCAAGAGTCCAATCTGCTTTTTCAATCGATAGTCTGGCCGACACATTGCTTTAGCTGGTGGTTTGCGGACGCGGAGGAGGTTCCCTCCACTTACCGATGGATTTCACCTAGACGCCCACTTTCCCGGCACCCTCTCGCCCTGCTCAACCACCTCAACCGTGCTCTCGGGGTTTGATATTGTGGGAAAACTAGCTTCCCTCATGCACTGTCCCGCTGATTTTTGACCGTGCCAAGATCAAGGCGAGTATGGTCCGACGCAATGCTAGGACATGGAAATTCCTTCGGAAGACACCTCGACTTAAACTTTTGGATAGATTTGGCATTGAACTAAATATCATCCTTCTTCGCGCTATGCTTCTCCCTATCGTGGCTCATCTTCAGCCTTGTGGTAGACTTTTCAATGGTGCTTTCCTGCACTCCCCGGTTTTGGCTGGCAGTTTGACAGGAATAGACCATTGACAAGAATATCGTCCTTGACACTGCCGCGTTAATCTCAATGTGCATGAAATGATACAGCTCAACTCCATCCAATGTCACGACCCAAGACCTCACGCATTCATATTGATCAGAATAGTTTTAGGCTCAGTGAAAGCCCTCAGATAATATTCGCCCATCTCTCTCCCAAGGCCCGACTGCTTCCTCCCGCCGAACGGGACGAGGACGCTGATGTAGCTGACGCAGTTGACCCCGACGACGCCAGAATCCAGGAGGGCGGAAACCCTGAGGGCACGCGTGATGTCGCGGGTGAAGACTCCGGACATCAAGTCATATTCGGTGTCGTTGGCCATGGCGAGGACTTCTTCTTCGGTGTCGAAGGTCTTGATGATGGAGACGGGGCCGAAGATTTCTTTCTTGTAAATCTCCGCGTCGGCCTTGGGGTTGAGGAACACCGTGGGTTCCATGTAACAGCCTGTATCGCCGTGCTGGACGCCACCGACGACAAGTTCGACCTCTTCACGTCCACGCTATACCATTGCCTTGACGCGTTCGAATTAGGCTTGATCGACTAGAGGACCAAGCTTGACCGACATGTCCTGTGGGTCGCCTAGGTCCGCGGCCGCGGCTTTCATCCTCTCAACATACTTCCCGACGAATTTGTCCGCAATAGTTTTCTTCACGTACAGTCGACTCGCAGCGACGCAGACTTGGCCGGAGCGCGCGAGGATCGCGTTGATGGTCCAGGTCAATGCCTTGTCGAGGTTGCAATCGTCAAAAATCACGGCGGGGCTTTTCCCGCCCAGCTCCAACGTCACGCGTTTGAGGTTGCTTTCTGCGGCGGCGATTTGGATTTTCTTTCCCGTGGGAAGGCTACCCGTGAAGCTGATCTTGCGGATGCGCATGTGGCGGGATAGGACGGCGCCGGTTTCGCCTGGTCCGGTGACGACTTGGACGACGCCTTTCGGAAACCCAGCCTGCTCGAAGAGCGGTGCCAGGGCGAGTGTACCGAGAGGTGTTTTCTCCGAGGGCTTGACGATCAATACATTTCCCGTGACCAGTGCGGCAGCGGCTTTGCCTAGGAACGTTGCTACGGGGGCGTTGAAGGGGCACACAGCGGCACAAACGCCCAAGGGTTCGTGTCTGACGAGTTTAACGAATCCTATCCGCACATGTCAGGGACTCGGAAGCATAAGATTGAGTGTGCGACTCGTCAGTTGGCAGCCTTACCGTCATCGGCAGGAAAGTAATCCCCCTTTTGCTTATCCGTCCAGCCAGCATAGTACAATAATCCGTTTTTGATATAATTCTTCTCCCTGGTAGGGATGAGCGAGACGGGGTTTCCGGAGGTAAGCGAGTCCAGTGTTAGGATTGGAATCAACTTCTCCTCCATGAGAGCAGCCAGCCGGTTGAAACATTCTGTCTTCTGCATCCCGGTGAAATTCCTCCACGGCCCACTGAATGCTTCCTCGGCATATTTTACAGCAAGGTCGATATCCTCTGCTCCGGCGATTGGTATGCCGTCCAGCACAACACTGTTGTCTTTGGGGTTTTTCAGTGAGTAAGTCGCCTTGGACTTGGCATCGACGTATTCTCCATTGAGATAGAGCTTGTTGAACTTGTCAGGAGACAAATCGATGCCTGTGTTTTCACCCATTATGGAGTTATGAAATTGAGACCGCTTCTTTCTCACAAGTTTAAGCCAGGCGACAAGATTACATCTTCCTCCGTCTACTATGCATCATCAAGGACGTCGTAAATGATGCCGGGGAAGTCTGGCGATTTGCCAAGTCGATACCTCCCCCGCCTTCATTCTCAGCTGGAATCGTATTAGTTCCTGACCAAGGCACGAAGAGGTAATCAGCTAGCCTATGGGAATCAATGACTGAAGCCCGAAAATGCTCGGTGATCGGGTAAATCGACTGTTAGAAGTTGCCTGACGTGACGCTACACGAAACCGGAGGGTGTAAGCCAGTTGGATCGTGTGAGGCAATATCAGTGGTGCTAAGGATTGTCTTTCAATTACGTCTTAGCAGTGAGGACTGATATCAGTGGTTAGAGCGTCATTGCGTACCAATGTCTATTGACACCCCAACTTGAGTCACACGCCCCTTCGAGCGCAAGCGCCGATGTCGGAGCCTTCTATGACTTTCCCCTGAGAGTGGCACGACGCTTTCGTTCTACATAGGGTTTATTTAGGCACTGCACACGCGGTGGGTCATCCCAAATTCAGTCATCAATCACTGGGGCGAATTTCGACCTCTTTCTCAGTATAAGACCATATTTCATGAAGAGGAATGGCACAGGAACAAGCGCAGCGCTGACCGCTCCGAGAATGGACATTGCAGGGCCAACACCAAGGGTGTGGAACATGGGTCGAGAAGCCATAGGTAGGCCGGCCGCCATGATGCTTCGAAGGAACGTGTTTGCCGCGGTTGCGCTGGCGGCGTACAGTCCATACACATCTACAAGGTAGTTGATACCTGTGAGTCATGATTGGTTAGTTTTTGAGCTTTCATGAAGTGGTTCCAAGTCCTTACATTGTTGGAAAATAGTATTGAAACCAGCTCCGATCAATACCGCTGCTAGGGCAGGATGCACCCATGAGTGCCTTGGCGCTGCCGTCCATCCGAACCAGAAGAGGCCCGCCACCATGAGAACAGAACCCACTGCTAAAGGTGGAAGCCTTGCTTCAGGGACAGGTTTGCCATTAGCCGCGCGGCACTTCCGGATATAACGTGGTTGATTGCCCAGGTTTATGATGATTGCGAGACTAACCCCGACGAACAAACCCAGAAAGGGCAATGAGGCGATGAGAGGCGAATACCCTCTTTCCTCCTCAAAGACGATTGGGAAGACTGTCAGGGTAAGGTAAAGTATCGTATAGACGAAGGATGCGTAGAAAGCTATACAAGTGACCATCGGTTCGGAGATAAGCATCTTGAGTGGGCGCGAGAGCTGCTTGGTGATGATCGATTTGAGATCGATCTTGATTCTCTCCTGAGGATGATATAGCTTCAGGTTCCCGGTCTCCTTGCGAAGCCTTTGGGCCTTCCATTTCAAGATGACAGGCGGATACATCTCTGGCATACAGAAATATGTGAGCGCTACAACGGCGGCGGTGAGAATCGCAGTGGTGTATTCCGTCCAACGCCATCCAAGATCTGGACTTCTCTCCAATATTGCGGCGCCGAAAACTGGACCGAGACAGGGGCCTCCCACAACTGCGACAGCATAGAAGGTGACAGCAGTTCCCCGTGCTTCTCGCGACCAGATATCTCCTAACGCGGCATTGACATTGCTGACAGCCGCCGAACCGAATAAGCCACTGAAGAATCGGTTGACGAAAATCGACGCTGCATTTTGGCTGGTGGCACAGCCGATTGAAAACAAGACTAGACAAAACATTGCCGGGAGTATTGATATTCTTCTACCCCAAACTTCCGATATGGGAGCCCAGAAGAGAGGGCCGAACGCAAAGCCGACGCTGCAGGCAGTATGTAAGAATGGGGCCAGCCTCCACGACCACAATGGAGACTTACATGTAGAGGGAAACATTCAGGACTACAACATTTTGACTGACATGGACATACTCTGCGATGGTTTTGCTAGCAGGCGAAATGATGCTGGATGCCAAACTGGCAGCAAAAGCCAGCAAGCTAAGTTGGACGGTGAGCCATGTCTTGACTGAGGTTGACCAATTCTGAGGATTCTCTGGGTCGTTGTCGTCATCCCATCCCACCAGGATTTCGTCCTTTCCCTCTGGGTCATTCACTTTGACAGCTTGTTCTAGTACATCCTGGCGCCTGGGGCCCAGTACATGAAGACCAACTTTTTCAGGTGTCGTATTGGAGCTCATGGCGACCGTCTAAGCCATCCTTTGATCAAAGAATCCATCATGGAAGAAGTCAAGAACACCAGCCCGAGCGTTGTGGAAATGAAGATCTTGTACGTTAGAATGGAGCCGAACAACGGAGGTCGTACAATGATTTGCAGTGGATCATTCCGTCGGCAAATCACCGCCGATGCTGCTTTGCCGTGCGGTGAAAATTAAGCAGGCAAGATTTACGTTGGATAACACCCCTGGGGGAATTTTCGACTCGGAGGTGGACAAGTCCAGGAGTTCGGTCGGCTCTGGACTCAAAAATGCTTACGAGTCGTCAACTGGTACGCACCCGACTCGGGCGGAGGTACTCCGCTCTTGTAACTGTTCTGCGGTCAACAGAAAACCAGACATGCCGGGCAAAGTCGGGGTAGTGGAATGATTTTCAGATCCATTGATGAAATCGAATTAAGGAAATGAACTCTATTCCTTTATATCCTTTGTAGCATCAGCTTATAGCCGACTAGAGCGGAAGCGGGAGGATAGAACTCCCAGTTAACGAGGTCGTCGAGGGATGGCACAGATAGGCGTGGCCAATAGAGGCTCTCTCCATACTCAGCCAGCTCATGCTGAATCTGTTTCTCGAAATTTCGTAAATATTCTGGCGCTGAGGGCACCATGGAATGTGCGACGTCCCAGTGCTTGTACTGTATCATCGTCGGGTAGCGTTAGTAGACCGTGGCCATGCTTTCAGAAATTGGGGTCAATTATCAGACAGAAGCAATGACTATTAATTCACCAGGGCATGAACCCCAGGGCCATTCATTATCAACACGGTTATCCTACACCCCTCACGTACTTTTTGTACTCGTACATTGCATTTCTAGGATCGGTCGACGCTGGTGGCTCTGCAAGGCCTAAGCTTCCCACATTGCGTACTCTTTTTGGATCTTGATGTGCATCTATTCCCTCGCCTTCCCGTTGGTACCCGCACTCCTTTCTCGTGCGACTGTCACTCTAGCCCGAGCTTGATCAATCTCAACCGGAGACATTTGCCCAAATTGTATGCTGCCGAATCTTTCCTGGTATCGCTCGAAGATATTTGCGCGATCAAACAGTAAACTTGAGGTGGGTGGAGAGTGTTTGGCTGTCTCAACCCCACCATCCAACTCGTCCGTCCAGGTGTTAGCGGCAACGACATCAATCGAGGCTAAACCGGGTCTGCTATAAAGGTAGGGCTCTCGAATTTGCGGCGATGAACTAAGAGATGCTGATCCCGGGACTGCAGGAGGTGCAGTAGCTAATGAAAGATTCGACTCTCTTGAGGTATCGCGCGACATTGGCTGTGACATGTAGCCCGACGGTAGATCTCGTGCAATTAGTCGATCCATGGTATCTTGCTTTGTGGGAGCCCTTGCACTGCTCGGCCCTGTTGGTACTTGCACTCTGGGCGTAATGGATATATTTTCCTCGATCTGGAGAGGGACGATTCGAGAAGCCGCTTGATTGGCAAGTGCTGCCTGCACCAGCCTTGGGGAGGAGGATGGCTGTCTGCTGTGCCTCCGTGACACTTCTGAGAAGTCAAAACTAGGCAGAGATTGGCTGGGATGAAATTCGGTAGCCAAAGGTGATAGGTTGATGTTTGGAGATCTGTTAGAAAGAGGATATCTCGCTTCGTCGGAACCAGATCTATCCAGTGAGTGTGGTCGACTGGGCGATTTTATCCTTCCTCCCCTGGAAGCCGGAGGGCTTGCACGGTGGACTGCTGCTAGAGCCGCCGATGCTTCAGACGCAGTTGAGGTCGGTCTTGCAACTCGGCTATCAGTTGTACCGCTGGTGAAAGATGAGGCTCTGGATCGAGTCTGTGCCTGTTCATGAGATAGAGTCGGAGGTGCCACCAAAGGTTTCCATCCTCCCAGATCTTTTGGTTTCTTCGTAAGTGATGGTCGTCCTTGAAAAATAGCCTGCAATACCGAGGACCTTCGGGAGCTAGTCTCGACTGGAGAATTCACCGACTCACTCGGACGTCGGGTTGAATTGCCCGATGGAATCAGAACCCTTGAATTTCCCACACCCGATTGAGACCACCTGTCCGTCCAACTGCTATCTGAACCTTCATCACCAAGGTCTCCATCGTGCTTCATTTGTGTTGGTGATTCGGTATGGTTTTCCAGCGTCCATGTCGATGTACGTGTCAAGCCACTGTCACTTTCTGGGCTATCAGAGGAGGTGCTGTTCGCTCTTTCAAATACTGAAGCTTGGACTCGATGATGAATGCTATCCACGGAGTGTGAAGGAGAGCGGCTCTGGATTTCCTTTTTAATAGTGCGGATAGTGTCGTGCAGCTGGTGGCGAATTTTTCGAAGAGCTGGCGATGCGTCCTGGGCTGATTTGGGAAAATGCGACCAAAGTCGTGCGGCCTGTGTCTCGTAGTCGCGATAATCACGCACCAGCCCACGCCCTTCTGAGGACCGAATCTTCTCGTCTGCAACTGCATAGGAGTGACAAAGAAACCTTGAGGCTACACCAAGCCACCACCAGTACTGATCAGGTTGGTCTGCAAAGCGGAATTTCAGCTCATCACGAAGAACACCTTGTACCACACTGTGAATGCGCAGAATATCGATGCTGTAAGTGATGGAATTTTGAGACGACACCTCCCCTCCGCCCTTCGCTTGCTCAAGCATACCCTTAAGACTGCTAGAATCGTCCCTGATCAGTTGCAACTGCCGATTTGACCCGAAGGTACTAGTGGTGGAAGCGCGATGTCTGTACATTTCCGGGGAAGAAGATCGATTCGGAGACGACACCGAGTATTCCAACAGTGTTCGTTCCAATAGGCCATAGCGAATGAGAATTGCTATTGTGTTGTCCAGCTCCTTTTTCATGCTCCCAATACTCTCCACCGATCTAATTTCAACGCCCATGTCCTGCAACGCTGGGATACCGAACCGTAACAACGCCACTGGGATGGCATGAGCGAAGAATCCAAGAATGGTGACTAGATTGACGGCCTCTGGGTGCATATGGTCTCGGAGTGCCGACATAATATCAAGGAAAGGATCGGCTAAGCGATGATCAGAAACACCCGGAGAATACTTCTCCAATGAGGTCCCTCTTGCAATAAGCATATGAGAAGCGGCATGTATCGCAAGAGGGAGACATTCGTAGTGCTTCACCAATTGGGTGGCTTTCTTTGCTTGCGCTGGAGTCGGCTCCTTGATGCCCAGGTTCTTGTAAAGAATGCAGCAGGCATCATACTGCGATAACGGGAAGACTTTGATGCCAGCTGGGTTTAGCAATCGCTGTCGTTTTGCCAATGTGCGATCGACCGAAGTATATATTATACTGTTTCCAGGCCTGTCGGGAATAAAGGACACGAACGCTTGGATGTCATCATCATTATCCGTCGTCACCCCATCGAAAACGAGGAGCCAGCCCTCTTGAGATTCAAACCACCTGCGTACTGAATCAACAAATTTGGAGCACTCATCCCAGGCGGAGTCTCGTGGGTGGTCGATTCCAAGGATGGCAACGGCTTGAGCAATCTCCCAAAAACTCTTCGATCTTGACTCATGACTTTTGCAATCAACCCAGAAACAACCGGCAGGATAGTTATTGCGATGGCGCCACAAATACTCTCGAGCAATCTGACTTTTACCAGAACCTGGCGAACCCCACAACAGGACGGCACATGTCCCTATGACCCTCCTTTTCTGATTGGACAATTTCTGTTCCAATTGGTCCAATTCGAGTTGAAAGCCGTAGAACATCGAATTCGGTCGAAATCCAACAGGAGCAACAAGCAAGAGACCAGTCGAAAGGGACAACGACTGCTGCTTCTCGGCTGTTTGAACGGAACCAGTAGAACTATCTGTGAATAAAATGAGTCAGCGTTAACACACTTAATCTATATCACTGACCAAGGAAGCTGGTTCTATCTTCGTGGTACAGTGACAAAGTCTTCTTCGACTTCTTCTACCTCGTACGTGGGTGAAGCAGGGCCAGAGATCTGTTTGGGAGGAGGATGCGCACTCATTGAACTTGGTTGATTGCTTGAATTAGGAGGCAATGGAGTCACATTGCCGGATGTTCGTGCACTCATCTGAAAAATGCTATCTGATCCAGCTCAGCAAACGTGCTCAGATGGTCAACCGTCATACCTACTCACCACCCAGCAATTCACGTGCAGCTGCTTGACGCTCAAACTCAGAAACTCTTTTTTCTTCTTCCCATCTAGATCTAATCCGTGATTGGGATTCTTCTGAATATCTTCAAAGTAAATTAGCAAGCCTATTCTTGTGAGAAGACTAGATGTCATACCTCTGAACGGCTTCTGCTACGACATCATAGCCCGGGCTTGATTCGTCTTCGAACTTACACATGTGACTAGAGTAATTAGGCCCCAGGTTGATCTAATTCCTCAGGTGGGATGATCTCACCTATGATCCTTTTCAATTCCCATTCGATCGACTCCTTCAATGACCGGTGCTGCTGAATCTTCCTCGACAACAAATTCTCTGGTTCCCTTGAGGTCGGTGGGTTTTGATTCATGGAAAAAGTAGATGTGGAAACGGCCAATGATTTCGATGAACAGCCTGTTGATGTTCTGCAGAGTTTCATTGTTGGTTTTCAAGGCTTTGACGAGCTGGGGTGAGGAATCGAAGAATTTCCTCGGCAGGGCGACAGAGCAGATCTTTTCCAGGAGGGAACCCCATTTCGCCAGGTCAGAGCCGTTGTGTGGTGTTCCTAGAAACAAGATGCCATAAGTTGAGACATATATAGACCTCAGTCGTTCAGTGTGCTGATGATGTCGAATACTATTACAATAAATCAAGCATCTCTTGACGACCAAGCCTCCGAGGGAATGGCAAATGAAAATGATCGGTCTCTCTTGTGCTTTCCTCAACTAAGAATTGTTAGAACATCTTTCTAGGATTGTGGTCCTCTCGTCCTTGTCTCCTCCGTCCGTGCAACTTACCGACCGGTTGGCTACCAATCGGCTTGCCAGATGCTCAGCATGATTGTGTATCTTGTCTTTGGAGACACCATCTGTAAAGGCTGTAACATTCGCATCGTAGCCGTAGGTCAGGATGCGGGGTCTTTGGTCTTCGAGAGCAGCAGGAAGAAGGTCGGCAGGCCAAAAGACATCGGGCTTCGTGGTGGACCAGGTATTGTGGGGATGGCCGTTCAGACCATGGACGAAGACAACGTCAACAAGAGGATTGGTTGCAGAATAGACTTCTGTAAGGCCGTACTGTTGGATTGGTTTGGCCGCGGAGGTACTCATCCTTCCAGCTTACTCGGACTCTGCAAGAGAGGTGGATTCATGGAATCAAGGCCAGGATGCAAGAGGCAGAGGGATGGAAGAAGAGAAGGCTTCAAATACCCAACAGCCAACAGCCAACAGCCTTACCGGAGAAGATGATGGGAGGGATGTGGCATTGTCTCCTAAGCGGTGAAAAGAGACCAGTCACCAATCCAGTCACAGGGTGGGTGCAGGTGATTCGACCTGGGAGCCTGTCCAGTGGACATTATTATTTTTTCTTTGAAACAATGCGTGAGGCAGAAACGCAGAGGGCAGAGACGACGTGTCGCCAGTCGCAGTCACAGGCGCCTCCGCAGTCTCTAACCATCTCGGGAAAGAAGCAAGTGCATCGGGCTTGCAGGCTTGGGTCGATCCCCCCTTCTGCTACCCATTTCTGCTCCAGGAAGCCCGCCGTCCGCCACCAAAGCCACCCCTGCGGCCTGGCACTTTAAAACGCAATTAGGCTATAGCCGAGCCACCCCTTCCGCCCCCAGCCGCAAAATGACAGGCTCTTTAGCCCCGGAAGGGCGTCCTCGTCTGGGGGCTGTTTTGGCCACTGTGGGGAATCCTAGCTCGCCATGGTATTGTACCTAGCGATCCCTTAGGCCTCTGCCTTACTTCCCACAGACTACAAAGGGACTTCCGCGCTTCTTGCGCAGCGCTCAAATCAGTATCCAAATGCGAACTTTGATGTCGGCTGCGGCTTCTTTTTTTAAAAAAAAAAAGGAGCAATGACACATATTTCGAGCAGGCCTCCCAGCTCTTAGGATGCGGTTTTGGTCACAAGGCCAGTATCTGTGCCCACACCATTCGGACCTTTGGGTCAGATGGCACCCACCCTTCGCCCTCACCCACTACCCTTGTACAAGCTAGGCAGCAAGTCTATACGAGGTCCGATTGCACGATGCAAAGGACGAGCAAGCATTACGAGTACTCGATTGGAGGTATTCAATGACTCAGAAGCTAGCCTTATCATATGGCCTCATGTATCAAGTCCTAATAAACAGCCTTGTTCTTCGGTCCACTTCTCCGTACCTGGGTACTTGACTACTTCTAGATGGGTCCTAGGAAAGCCCCTTAATGCATGCTCGGGCCCTTTCCCAACAGCTTCCCGATTATCTGCTTCGCATCCAAAAAGTCTGCGCTCAACGTGACAATGTATAGAAGGCAGCCACTTCTATTACCCACCGGGGTTTTCAAGTCACGCGGCACGGTGCGAAGAAAGTTCCGACACCAGTGGATTTTTGCGGCACAGGGAGATCGCAATACGTTTAAAGGGCTGAATAGCCTCGCTATGCAGTATAGGACCCACCAAACTCACCAATAGATACCCATCAAAGCAAGTCAGCCAACAGAGGCCAATGCCATGCCGATTGTACGAAAGAACCCTACGAAATGTAATGATGTTTCCTATTTGGCCCTTAGGACAGACACAACTTTTCAGAATGGTTTGCCAAATCTTCCCGGAGGAAATATCCCTTCCATGCCACCCTTCCATGCCATTGCCCGGCACCCCTTTAAACTATGCAGCAAATCCTTGTATGGTGGCATGCCATGCCCAGTGGAACCTATTGTCACCCGTCCGATTACCGCGATAGGTTCTGGCGCCTACGGATTGACCTGAAGTTCCTCAGATTAACCTCTCTAACCATCCTTTCTACCATTCAGAAAAGAGGTATATACCGTAGCCTATGAGCCGTTACCCGGGATAGTCTTTTCAACCTCGAAGGACAGGAACTCAGCCTTGCGCTCGGCGATTTGATATCACGTGAGCATCAGCCTTGCCCTACTACAAGGACGTGTTCAGGCATTGAATTGACAGCCTTTAATTTTATTTTTCTTGTCCACCTTCATACGTAGTTCACCTCCCCTTGAAGACGGGCTTTCTCTTCTCCGCAAACGCCTTCAGGGCTTCAACACGATCCTCCGTGTTCAGGATGACCTCGTAAGCCTCATTTTCAGCAGCCTCGCCTCGCTGCCAGCCGTCGACCGCCCGCATGGCCTGGGTGAGAGCGATGGGACCACCTTCGCAGATGTCATTGGCCAGTTGTACACTGGCATCCAGGACTTTTGCTCTCGCTTGCCCTTCTACCTTTTCGTCCTCGGGGAGTATCTCAACCAACCTGTTACACAGCCCTAGAAAGTATGCCTCGGGACCGGAAACTCGGCGTCCTGTGATGATCATATCTCTTGCGCGATTGACTCCGATGAGTGCAGGCAACCTATATGTACCTCCAGCTCCAGGGATGATGGCTAGCTTTGTTTCGGGTTGGCCGACTACGGCGTTGGATCCAAAGACGCGTAATGTTGTACATAGACCTAGTTCCAGCCCTCCTCCCAAGGCAACAGATGAGATCGCCGCAATGGTGGGGATGGGGAGTTTGGACAGGTCGGTAAAAGTGTTCCTCATGTTGGTCAAGAACTCTCTAGTCCTAGACGATGGTGAGCAAAGATGTATATCCCCTTAGCCTTGTAGATTGAGTGCCACGCTTACTGCTCTTGGGTCATGCTCTTTCTCTCTCTTAGATCTGCGCCAGCGCAAAAGGCTTTGTCCGTATTTGACGCGAGGATTAGAGCTCTGGTCCCTCCCTTTCCACCTTCTGCTTGTATTTCATCGACATGACGTCTGAGATCTGTGATCAATCTTCGCGACAGGGCATTCCGTGCTTCAGGCCTGTCGAGCAGGAGGATTCTGATATTACCCGAATGAGGAGCAGGGTGATGCTGGACCTTGATCGGAGATGACTCAGTCGCAGCAGCAAATGTTCGACAGTGAACTCGTGAGGCCTGTAGAGCAGTGAAGCTCTTCCTTAATACACTGCCTCGCATATTGACTGGCCGTTCAAGAAGGACGGTCTAAGTCACATAATGGGAGAATTGATATTGCAGGTTGGGGATAAGAGAACGCGGTTAGCGACGGAACGTTAGCCGTCTGGCCGAGGGTGCAGCGAGAGCCCAAGCTATGTTGGACGGTCGTGGATGGGGGCTAGTTAGGCTAGAATACCATGTTTAGGGGCCCCTGAGCAGCTGATATAGATGAAGGCCATCTAGTTTAGGGGAGGCCAGGTAGCTATGATCTGCATCCATCAGCTATATACCGTTACTATGTCTTGGGCGTAAGATTATAGAGCATGATTCCTCGTTATACCACTGACACCACGTAGATGGTGATTCCTCTACCAGTTCCCATTGACTTATCCATCCAGATCGTCATATATTATCATTAAATCTGCGAAGTCATCAAGATCTCCCACTATATACATCCACCATGAATCCTCTGCTACACGACACCATCCTCGACCTCGAGGACCAAACCTGGACTGCATTGATGGACTCAGGGGCTGCACTACTCCCATTCCTCAGTCAAGACTGCGTCATGTTCTTCCCATTGGGACTCAAAGTGTCGTTGAGATCATCACCCAACATCCACGAAGTTTTGAAAAGCGAAGCATTCGTGCCATGGAGACGCTACCGGCTGTACGACGTCGAAGTGATGGCACTGGGACCCGAGTCGGCTCTGATCAGCTATCGAGTAACAGCGACGAGGCAACATATCACGCATGATGAGGATGAGCGACAAGATGAATTCCGGGCATTGATTTCCAGTACGTGGAAAAAGGATCCAGAAGCTGGGAGATGGTTGATGTATTTCCACCAGCAGACGCCTTATGAGCAGGAATTGGCTGAATTGGCACTGGAATGATGCGGCAACGTATTGATGTCTTTTCTGTCCCACGTTGCCTCCCTCAGTTACACCACTGTGTTGTTATTACTATTCATCCTATATATAGGCACTTAGGTACCTGGTACCTAGGTAGATTCCACCCTTCCTTCAAGATTCAAATGCCCTGGCATGTGAAGATCACAACGTCAATCTCACCATACAGAGCAGTGTGACATCAACCACCCGCGGATTCTATAGCCGAGCCTCTGGGAGACCAGTGGCGTCCACAGGCGAGCCCGATTGCTGTGGTTGGTGTACAGGAAAGTGTGGGGGAGACGGTGATGGTTGGGAGATGATGGCATTGCGAAGCTCATCTTTGCATTGTGACGTCGACGCCATCCACCATTGCCCCTCGGCAGCCCAGGACAACCACTGGCACCACCACATGGGAATCATACAAAACTCAATCTCTTCTCTCTTCTCATTCCCAAAGCTCCCCTTCATCCCAAGCTTAATAGAACAATCATCAACCCAAACTGAGACTATATTATATACAAACACTCCATCTTCTACACCAGCTCTACCAGACTACCACTGTACAACCACCACCACAATGTCGTTTCTCACAAGAACCGCACCTCTCCTCCGCACAACAGTCAGATCTTCTGTCGCCTACTCTTCACCGAGACTCTTCTCCGTCGCAGCCGTTCATCAAAAATCCGCAACAGAGACGGTCAAGGATGGTCTGAAGAAGGTCGACCGCGCCGTATCTGATGTCGCCGTGGCTGGAATCGACAAAGGAGGTAAGCATTGATCCGTCACTCTAGCCTTGGCCACAGCTGACTGGTGCTCTACAGTGGAAGTTAAGGATGCAGTCGCCGGGGCTGCCGGTGTAGAGACTGGCAAGGCTAAGGGCACCGCTGAAGAGGTTGCTGGTGAAGCCAAAGGCAAGGCAGCAGAGCTAAAGGGTCAGGCCAAAGGAAAGGCCGAGGAGATCAAGGGCAAGATGTCCTGATCCCACACCACACAGCTCTTTCGCATTGCTACTGTCATCTCAACTGCATCCGGGCGGGAAAAGCAGGCGTTCATCTTGTATCAATAAATCAAAGATACCCTCCTGGGTCCCCAATTATGTACAGTAATCAGTAAAAGAACTGAAAGCATACTATACCATCAAGAATTCTTCTTCTGCATCGGTATCTTGCAGCTGAGATGTAATGTCGTTTGGACCTCATAATATTGTGCAGAGAGAATGCCAGATATAGAATGGAATGGAAGACGGTTGCTTAATTTTGGTCGTATCTCATATTGAATATTCGCCTCGCCGAGACATCTCAGCCAGCGTCCGAGCTCTTCAGAACTGGACTCGGCTGCAATCCACTATCAAAGTGCTTTCGATAAACTTCCCCTTCTTCAGCCTTCAATCCATACTTGGATGGATCTCTTTTCTGCAGGAAATGTGTGACTCGCCCATCACGGGTGACCTGGTTATCCTTGAAATGGTCGGCTCGGCTGTTGAGAAACCGACTTGTCTCTTCGGTGAAGGCTCTGGCCTTTTCTTCCAATGTTCCTGAGTATTGTCCTGCACGAGTGGCCTGAAGAACTCCAGAGAGAACCGCCAAGAGAATGACAAACGACGCGAATGCATTAGGATGAATATATGTCCCCGAATAAGCCTGCTTTTCCGAGTTATCTTGCCGTCGATACCACCGTTCCCAGTCTTCCCACGTTGCATTTTGAAAGATGCTGGAATCGTGGCCCGCTCCGTAGCCATATGGTTTCCCTTCTGGGTTGGTGAAACCTCTGGAGTGTCTCGACGCATTGTTTCTGGTACCCCATCCTGCACCTGAGGCATCAAAGGCTCGTCTCTTCACTGGGTCCGATAATATCTCGTGTGCTTGTACCACAAGTCTATATCTCTCCAGCCTTTCGATATGACTCAACTCAGTAGCATGCCCGCTCCTATCGGGATGGTATATCTTGACCAGTTCAAGGAACTTGTGTTTGCTATACACTCCATTCTTAGTTATATCGAAGATCTCGTACGGAGTGGGCGTGAAAGGAGTCGCCCTACAGGGCCAATTCATGTTATCTCTAAATTCATGCTGTTTGAAGCTGGCATCTGCGTATGTCCTCGACTGCGAAGGTCCGGGGCCTTCGGACTTGAGCCGCTTGCGGGGGGATGTATTTGCGTGACTGCAAGAGCAGCAGTGCCAGGCATTATAACCAGCTGGCAGCCTTGCCTTCTTCAGCAAAGTAGACGACATGCTGTGCAGTTGAAAATGCATTGGATAAAATTGCCCAGATCATGCGAGCAGCTTGAAGGTGCCGTGCCTGAGTCTTTCGGCTCATGAGACCAAATGGTCGACGTCAATTCATGTCAAACTCGGCAAAGTCGATACCTCGACCCGGGACTGGAGAAACATTGTTCCCTTGGAGCAGCAATCTCCCCGCAATGGCAGCAAGCGAACATTCCCATTCAAAGAACAACTTTGCAACATGCTAATCGTCCTTACACTTCCTACATGCAATGTCTCGATCTCGCTCACGATCGTCCTCTAGGCGGAGAGATCGAATTTCGGATAGACCTCCTCCGCGGTATAGAGACGACTACAGAGAACAGAGAAGAGACAGGTCGCGAAACGGAGAACAAGAGCGAGAGCGCAGAAGGTCGACTAGTCCAAACCGCAACGACGAAAGATACCCTCGCAAAGATCGAGGTAGCGATCGGCGTAGGGACGAAGACTGGACCAGCACCCGAACCAGGGACAGGGACAACACAAGACAACGGCCGAGATCTCGCTCACCCCGCAGACACTCACCGGCGCCCTTCCAGCGATCGAAGCGGCCTCTTCCCTCACAGAACGACGCATTCAAAGGAGGCAATGACATTGGAAGCCCCGGGCCGCCAGCCGTAGAGAAACAGAAGCCAAACTACCGACCGTCCGGCCTCCTTGCAGCCGCAGCCAACACGGTGACAACATCAAGAGGCGGTAGCGTTGTGCTGAAATACCATGAACCAGCCGAAGCTCGCAAACCCTCGGCCTCGCAGACATGGCGACTTTACGTCTTCAAGGGAGACGAGATCCTCGACACGCTCGACCTCTTCTCTCAATCATGCTGGCTGTTTGGCCGCGAGGCTTCCGTCTGCGATTACCTGATTGAGCACCCGAGCTGTTCCAAGCAGCACGCCGTCATTCAATTTCGCTACATGGAAAAGAAGAACGAATTCGGCGACAAGGTCGGCCGAGTCAGGCCATATCTAATCGATTTGGAAAGCGGCAACGGGACAAAGGTCAACAACGAAGCCGCGCCCGCCGGGAGATATTTCGAGCTGAGGGATAAAGATGTCCTTAAGTTTGGGCATTCGACCAGGGAATATGTGGTCCAGCTGCCAAAGCCATGATGCAACGCCCTGATAACGTGGAATCAGTCTTGGGTCTTGGAAACCATCTCAGACAAGCCGGAGGTCTCCCCAGACTCCTCAACTCCCATGGGAGTGCGACCAAATCATTCCAGAAAGCCCAGCATCAGGATTTCCCCTTCCATAAGGAAGTCTGAAGCACTACATGGAAGCGCGAATTCGGCCACTAAGCCAGGCGATTCTCTCCTGCAACAGACCTCCAGCTAGTACGGCAACCACCTATATACTGCGCATAGTCACGCTCAACCTATCCAGAAACCCACCCTGCAGTGACGCGTTGGGTAACTTGAGAACTAGCTGGCCAGCTAGCTGCGTAGCAGCAGCAGCACCTCACCCTCCCATTGCTACATGATTGTCAAGGAGAAAGACAATGCGGGACCCGTCGGCTCGCTCGCCGTGAAGCCACTCGAACGAGAAACCCCCAAAATACGGACAGAGCCTAGAGAGGTAGAACGAGATACCTATGTCATCTATAGTTCAACTGGCTCCGTACCTCTCCCCAAAATTGAAATTGACCTGGGGGAACAAAATCCAAAGCCTTGCGGCGGGCCTGTAGTCAGTCGACGGAAAGCAGAGCTGCATGGAAGTGAACTCCGGCTGAGCTAGGGGTGTAAGAGGAAGCAAGCAAGGATGTGCTGGGCCGGCCTGGCCTGGCCTGACAGACCAGACCAGACCATGATCATAGGACACAAAAATGTCTCCAGTCTGGTCAAGTAGAGGTCAGTCGAGACGTCTGACGAGATCCAGAGTCTAGTTGCAAGAGACATCTCTAGTGGTGTTCGAGAGTTGCACGACTGCGAACCGCCTATAGCTTTCAGAAAAGTGCCCTGGATGCAGATGCACCTCCTACACATAGCGGGATGAATCAATGATTGACCGATCAGGCACAGGGTTCTCAATCATTGTGTCTCTAGATCTGAGTGGGCTGTATGCATTGCATCTATTAGATTTGTCTCTCTCCTCTCTAACCCCCCTAATTCCCATCTTCGCTCTTCGCTCTCTCCGTCGACCATCGGCTGCAATTAAGTGCACCCACCCTCATGTTGCGCTTCTCCTCTCCCCCTTCCCTATTGCTCCCTGTCTCTGCCCCCTGCGTCTCTCGCACGGTGTCCCGTCCCATCCCGTGCCTGTACCGATCCATATTCCACGTTGATCCCTGGCAGCTGTGCTAGCTCGCATACGCATAAGAGGTCTGAAAATGGCAATGAAAACCTGGTAGTGGTACTAATGACTCAAAGGACGACCCCGGTGGTGATGTGGTGGTATCATAACGTAAAAATTCAAATGTTGACGGTGAGAAACAACAGACCTGATTGATTGGCAAACGGCAAAGCAAAAACAGAAAAGAGAAATAAAACAGGCGAGAGAGCCTTCACAGGCTGGCTGGTTCATGAACCCCTGCCTCAGACGACAGCAACAACAACAACCCACGCACAGAAACAAGGCTTCCCAACGCTCATCCGCTGTACCGGCGCAATGCATCGTGTTCTTGATATAATCAGACTGCTGTGCTTGCGCTTCTTATTCTTCTTCTGCTCTAAGTTAGAACCCATTCGGATCCTCTTTTGACAAACTTGTCAATCATTAATGTCAGATCCGCCATTACAAAGCGGATAATATAGAAGGCGAAGAACTCGGCTGCATTCTTCACGCCTAATTCGAGACCCACTTGGGTCTTGCTGCTGCATTTCAAGCCTGGGTCTTCCACTTGACGGGCAATTCCATCCAAAACTTGAGCAGCGTCAAAGAGCCGTGCGAGGCTCGACATGTAACTAGCATGCAGTGGTTGAACATTCGTCAGTGTACTCGGAGTGGGCGGTGGAGCAATTTTCCTGCTCGCATGAGATCGAGATGATGGAACCGATGAAGACGAGGTCATTGGCAGCGATTGCATGTTCGACCCAGACAGTACGTTTGGTCCAGTCTGATTGCCGATTGCTGGTGTACTCGATTTAGAGCGTAGTTTCCTCCAGCTTGAAGCTAAGGATTTAGCAGTAGTGTGGTTCGGTTTGGATGAGGTTGGATCCTGCTCCTCTCCAGTACCTTTGAACAGGCTGGATGAACCCGACAATCCAACCTCATTGCCGATCTTCTTCTGCAGTGTACTCCGGACTTGATCGAGAACCATCTCGAATGATTGTAACTCATCCAAAACGGCATCAGCATCAAATGTATCCACTTTGGCAACTTTTAGTAAAGCTGCCGTCAAAAGATCGCATTGAGAGACCTTATCCTCGAGAGCCCTCAGCTTGATATTTCTCACACGCCAAATATCACGTGGAATGAACAGCCGTGTTGTAAGATACCCCCCTCTCGGGTGAGCCAATGTCTGGTAAAGGCATCGCATTAACCAAAACGGTCTTAGCAATGCTGATTCTGGACAAGGCTCAAGTGGAAGAGCTGGGGGACCCTGAACAGCACCGGTGGGACTGAGAGGTGCTTCAGATGATACGACAGCGCCAGTATGATCTTCAAATAGATAATATCCACCAGTTTGCAGCAAATGAGGCCCAAATGCACCACTGGATGGAGTGGGTAGAGCCGCAGATGGTAAGGGAGGAACAACCTTTTTGCTCTCTCCGGTAAAAGTGGCGCTAAGAGGTGTAACGGGAGATTCCCCTGTGGTATCAGTCGTTGCAACAGACAAATTTCGCATCCTCAGACTCGATGAGGAAAGGTTCTTCTTTACTGCAGGTGGAGGCATCATCCTCCCAGGAAACTGTTTCCCTGGGGACGGTGGCTGAACATTTGTTTCATCAATACTACCCTGGGAACCACCTTGTGTTAAAGCGGGAGTGACAGGTGATTCACTCAGAGCAGAATCCGTCGAGGGTAGCGAAGTCAGTGGCGTTATTGGGAGTAACGATCCCAGCAACATGGCATTGGAACCGTCTAAAGGGGCTGTTTGTGGCAATCTAAGCTGATCATTCGATGAATCGGTGGTTGTCTTTGTTTGTGCTAGTCCAGAAGGTTTTGGAGCTAAAGTGGTAGAGTTTCGTCGAGCAAACGTTTCGATCTTGAGTTGGCTGCTGCTTTGACCTGAGAATCTTCTTTCTCGTATACCTAAACCGGCGTATCTGTCAATGCTCGTGGGTCTACTGCTAGGCTTTGGTAGTGGTAAGCCAGGCGCGGGTGGAAGGGCAACTGTAGGGGGAGCCGTTATTGGAGAGTTCTTAGCAGGTGGGATTGGGCGAGGCGATTGTTCAGATGCAGGTTCAGATGTTTCGGCCAGAGTGCTCAACGTTGTGACGTTGGTGTTTATGGTAGAAGGAATCGAGTCAGACCAGGTTCGGGCAGAAGTGTTGCTCGAATCAGACTGACGAGGAAGTGCCGACTTCGACTTGTTGTCAAAGGAGAAATCATCAAAGACGTAGCCTTTAGTCATCTCTTCTAATAATCTCTCCTCTTCCTCTGATGAATCGCCCTCGTCATATTCTCGGGTCAGTTCCAGGTTGGAGAGAAGACTTCGAGGCGCGGACGACGGATCTACCTGAGGGAGTTGAGGGAGCGTGAAGTCCGGAGGAAAATCATCGCTTTTGTCGGGTCGAGGGGTGGATTCATCAGCAATATTGTCGTCCCAAGCCGCATCTACAGCAGCGTTGAGCGCGGCATCGAATTCGGCCTCAATGTCGTCAACTAGTCCGTGACCATCGCGGAGTCCAAAGTCAATCGAAGATAATCGGGACGATCTCGTCGAAGACTCTCCATCTTCGAATGTATCCAACCACGAGGTAGACTCGGTAGTACTTCCATCACGGGATTGTAGAATGCGATTTGTCACGTCTGCTGGCCTTTGAGTGGCAAGGGGGGTGTCGGTATCTCTATCACCTATTGGAGATAATGGTCTTCGCGGTGATAGAGGTGGAGGCATGTAGTCTGAGTCCATAGGCACAGCCAAACTGGGGATTTGTATCCTCTTGCGCGTGGACTGTTCTGCTAGATAAGTATTTCCTCCGAAGAGTTCGGGTAACAATGACTCCTGTCGCGGAGGGATATGAACGGTCTCCAAGACAGCGGCGGTATCTTGTTCACTCCCGTCATTGGTGAAGAAAGACTGATTTGTGTCATCAAAAGGGGGATCTTCCGGGAGGGCCTTCTCAAGAAGACCAGAGAAGGAGTCATCGAGGTCATGTAGCTCTGCTATTCTGTTGGAATATGTGCTTCGGATGGCCGACAATTTCTTTCGATCATCCATATCTGAACTCCGAACCAAGACCTGCTGTAGAAGTTCACAAGCCTCATGGTATGCTTCGATGGCGCCATCGATGTTCTGTGCATTATCGAGGAGGACAGCTGAGTTCGCCTTGGCTAGTGCCTTGGATAGCATTGTCTTCTGAGTGGGACTTCGATGACTTCTCCCGCGTGCTGGAGCATTAGAGGACGTCAACGAGTCATCAGATGTGCCGGGGCGGCGTTCCCGAGTCCCAGGGCGCACGGATTGTGAGATTGGCTGTGAATCAAACGAGTCATCCCTACTCATTGAGGACTGTGCACCAGACCTCATGTAATGCACCGACATGGCGACCGGCTCACCATTCTTCCCCGTCTTTCGGGTTTGCCATGTTTCACCAAAGTACTCACCAGCAGTAGGATTGAACATGGAGGTCGGAGTCAAGGGAGATACTCCAGCGGGGCTAGCATCGCGTGGGTTCTGTGATCGACCGGGCGGGAGGAGTCCAGAAGCGGAATTTAGTTTCCTGTGGGGACTCTGGCTACCTGCTCTGGAGAAATGGGAAAAGTGATTTCTGTCGGCGGACGGCAGACCCGCCACGAGGGAGGGTCCTATACTCATTCGTCGAGATGTGTTGGCGCGAGTTCGAATGGCGTCTGTGTCGATGGCAGATACGCTGGAGGAAGTGGAATGCGACCAACGATTGATGTTGAGATTGGGGGTTAATGTCTTGGGCTCGTATTGATTTTGATTGTCCGGCCGGCTTCTGGAGCGGCTTCTGTCGTGGCGTGTATAACTGGTGTTGGGCAAGAATCGATCAGGACTGCTGGGCCTGGCATTCAATGCATTTCGAGGTGCCGTCTTGACGGACACAGAGGTGGATTTCTTGACCGGGTGAGCAGCTGAGGAGGTGGAGCTGGACCTGGCAGCTCTCCTGTTGTAAGTGCTGGTAAGGCCAACGGTTGGGCTCATTCTCCTAGAAGGGCTTCGTCAGACACGATCCAAGGCGGGGATGATGCCTGTCACGAGGATAGAACATAGACGTCAGAGGGAGGGCGGGAGGTGGAAGAGGAAGGCCGTATATGAGTTGAGGGTGCACTGCAGATGAAAGCTGGAGGGTTCAACGGCGCTGCGGTCTTGCCGCTAATGGCGGTACCTGCAGATGTCTTGGATCAGTTGTACAGACGATTGGCGAATCGGCGTCGACGGGCGAAATGCAGGTTCGGGCTGGATTGAAATGTGAATCGGCGAGGGTGCGCCTGATGGAGTCACGGCGTTTAACGCTGTTCGGTGATGTTCTGTGATACAATAGATCAAGGCCGCGCGAGCAACAGGGAGCGGAGATCGTGTAGAGTCGAGAGTTGTTCCTGCGCATCAAAGATGGATTTGAAACTCCATTGGTACCAGAGCATGATTTGATTTAAATCATCCTGACATCACGATAGCCATGGTCCGTGACGACGGGTAGCTTAGATGTGTCTTTTTCTATTCTAATCTAACAGCGTTCGTGAGTAAGGGACAGGTGGAAGGATGTCAGCCTGCGCTTTGGAACAGGTTGGCTTGGAGGCTCGGTTGGGGGTCGCTGAGAGGGTGGTTGACCAGGGATGTTGAGTAGGGGCGATCTCGAACAACTCAGGTTCAAGCGGTGTTGTCGAGGGAGAGCCCCCTTGAGTCCAAGTATCAGGCGTTGTACGTATTCAGAGGCACGAGGATAGCATCGAGAGGTGGAGGGAAGGTTGTGGATGAGAGTTCTGGGTTCCGCAAACCTGCAACTGCAATTGCAACTGAATGCAACTGCGAGTGCGAGTCGTCGAGGGGTTGAAGGCGCGGTTGAATGTGTCGAGGAAGGGATGCTAAACCAGGTACGGCATACGGAGGGAAATGGTACGCAGGAGGTGTTCGGTTAACAGGGCCTCCGAGAGAGGAATGCCTTTTGAGGTCAGGCAGGCAATGGGATGAAACGGGGGCGGAGCAGTTGTGACGAGTTTGGGATAAGCTGAAGAATAATAACGAGAAAATAGTAGTAAATTAGATACAAGTGGGTGGTGGTGATGGTGGTGGTAGTTGGCTGCAGTCTCTCTCTTTTTGGTGACTCGTGAGTTGGAGTGTCCAGTGGTGTTGGGCGATGAGCACCAAGAACTAGCAGAGAGTGCTCGTGCGGCTTCAGTCTGCTGGGTGCGGGTGTGGGTGCGGGTGCAAGTGACGGTCGCTCCCCATGACTGCTGCTTAGGAGTATGAGTACGGAGTACCAAGTACCATTGTGACTAGGCTAGGTGGTTAGTACGAGTACTCCCTGCCAGTCCCCGGTGCCGGTGCCAGTGGCTGTGGTGGTGCGTGGTGGTTAACCAGCAGCCTATAAGTGCCCCTGTAGCGGCGGTGCGGATGCCTACGGGTGCCTGTGGGTGCCTGTGGGTGCCAGGAATCACGACTCCAAAGCTGCCTTCATGCCTCTTTCTTGTCTAGCCTGAATTCTACGCGGCCACGCCTTTCCTCATCCAGTCAGCCTCAAGCCACCAGAAAATCATCAGCCCCTGACTATCTGTGTGCTCATCCCCTTGTTCTCATCTTCTCGTGTTTGGTGCCATGCCATTCCTCGTCCGGAACAGGCCGTCAGCCCCCAGCCAGGTGTGTCCGAGGACTCAAGGGTCCAAGGGTGTGGTACTATCAGCAACGAGTCTACGAGAACGAGTAACCTCTTAAACCTCAGTTCTCGTCCCCGTCCCTTGTTTTCCAACCTCTAGCGCGTCCATTAATTTACGCCTCGTGACGAAACCAGTCAATTAAAATGCATTGAATGGACATACAGTATTATCTCAAGGAGGTGTCCGGTAGTTGCAACCATTTGATAGCTTCCAAGTCCTCTGTACGTTCCATCTTGAGAAGTAAGCCTGCAGCAAGTAAGCAGTAGTAGATCCTACGTGAGGAAGGAAGCAAGGAAGCAAGGAAGCGAGCATAAGTTGACCCTGACATCTTTGTAGGAGTAGTCACAGCACTGCAGTCGTGAGTTGTAACCACCCAAACACTCATCCAAGTTTTTGTGGGGAAATCCCAGCATTCTGGAGACTTTGACTTCTTGACCTGCCCAGGTGGGTGTGGGACTCACGGGACTTTATCCACGCTCTCTACTGGCATGATGGCATCTGGGAGCCCGGGCACCTTGTATGTACTGCACAGTAGTAGTACCCCGTACCTGACTTGATCTCTCCTGACCAAAGCCCCTAGATCCCTGCCCACCACGAAAAACCCATGTCACCATGCAGCCCCTTCCGCAGGTCGCAGGTCTGATCTAGATTATGTAATAAACCCAAAAAGTCAACCTCCAGGCATAGGGCGATCAATGAGGGAAAAGGGGGAAATGCTTTAAGAAAGAACAGAAAAGAATCGTTATATATCCGTTCCACCCGTGGAAAGGCAAGACATCATCTCGACAATACGAAGAGCGGTGGTTCCCCATGAAACAATTTTCCACTAGTGCGGTCCTCGTTTCCTTCGAGAGGCTTCCTCGTGGCCTAAACAACACGGTTCGCGGCCCACCAGTATGCGCCGTGGCTTTGGCCAGCGGGTGGTCGGTCGCGCGTACAGAGGATTTTGAAGGCAGAGGTGGTCATTGGCCTGGTCGGTAGTCGTCCCTTTTTGGGCTGATTGTCAAGAACAAGATGAAATACGAGGTAGGCAGACTGCACAGGCCGCAACGGGGCCCGCCTAGAACAGGACGAAGAACAAGATGAGATAACACAGTCGTCACCGTCTCGAGCACGTGGCGGCAAAGAAGAGGGTGGTGCCGGCGCAGACGACTGCGGGAACAAATGACATCTAGAATCTCATGTGTTACCAGACTAATGCTTGCTCCGTGGGCATCAACCTCGCGTTGGTGGGTACACGTCTTCGCCGATGGATGCACAGTGTGTGCATACAAAGTCACTCTGCAAGGTGCACGTACCCAAGACAGAATGACAAATAGAGTTTATTGCCAACTCCAGGATCGAGTTCTAGAATGCCGCTATCTGTTGAAATACACCATCTAGGTAGCGCAGAGATCGCCTGTCCTACACACACCGCTGACACGAAAACAGGAGCAAGAGATACGCAACCATCCTGTGTCCACAAAATGTGAGCGCAAGATTCTGACGTATTCCCGGGTCGTGTACACAGTGAAACCCACAATGCTATTGTTCAAGTCGGGAGCTGCAGTGGCGCGTCTTCTTTGGAGAGACTATCGACGGGCTATAACCCACCCGCCCACAGTAACCATGAATGTGTTCAACGATTCTTGGAGTCTTCAACTGCAGTCCTGCTTCATTCTCCTGAGCTGCTTGCAACAGAGGGTTTTAATCATTACCCGGCGCAAACGACGTAGTCGCTTTACTTCCCAGCTTCCCCCCAACGCCAGGCACAGCTAAGATTTTGGCAATGTGCTCCTGAGTTTGGATCTGAATGAGATCCCTCGTAAGCTCTTGCTGACCAGCTATAAATCACCTCGCCGTAATTCCAAACAATGGCAGTCCATCAATGCCCGCTCCTCAGATCCGCCCAACTACTATCCGGCGTCCTCTCTTTGGTCGGCGTCCTGAACCCACTGGGCGTCTCAGGACGGCTCTTGTCCTGCAAGGTCAAGCTGACATTTTCCCTGAACGCGACATACTCGCTGTCCGCATATCCCAGGACCCCCATAATCTCCGAACTCCGTAGGCCTTTGATGCGTGCGACTTCTCCAGATGAATAGTTCACCAGGGCACGTCCAATCTCCTCGCCGCGAGACACCAGCTGCATGGTCGTCGAGGTCGAGTCGCCCATGGGTGAAAGAGACCCAAGCGGGAGCTTGTCGACCACAACCAGCCGCACAGCTTCTTGCTGTGCAAAGTTTCCTTCGACGTTGACGATGCCCACGGGGAGGAGGCCGGCTTTGTTGATGAGTGCGTTCGAGGCCCCTCGGTCGATGTAGATGGTCCCGTGAGGTGCTAGACCGTGCAGAATCCAGAACGCTCGATTACGGATGGGGCTGGAAGAAGGAACGAACCGTGTGTGTAGAGGGGCCTCCGCTGGTCGTTCAGGGCTGCCTGTATCGGGGTCTATATGCGGGTGGAGATGGCGGATGATAGCGGCAATATTCCCTGGTTTGGAGGATTTAGTGATGATGGTGGAGGTGCCCGCTGCAGTAGCCAGTCGAGCGGCAACGATTTTCGTCGCCATGCCTCCTGTTCCTAATGCTGAGCCCGCAGAAGAGACATCTGCCGTCAGTGAATCGATGTCATCAACCACTAAAATCGGCTGGGCATCCGGGAACTTTCGAGGATTCCGTTCATAGAGAGCTTCAACATCGGTCATGAGGAAGAGATAGTCGGCATGTACCATTGCAGCAGTGATGGCTGAGAGGGTATCGTTGTCGCCAAATTTGATCTCGGAAACAGCGAGCGTGTCGTTCTCGTTGACGATAGGAATGACACCATATGAAAGGGTTTCCGCCAACGTGTTCTGAGCATTGAGAAACTGAGATCGATCGGCGATATCATTCCTCGTGAGTAGGATCTGTGCAACAGGCTGGTTCATATGGGCGAACAGTGAATCCCATATCGACATCAACCTCGATTGGCCGATAGCAGCCAGAGCCTAGTGCACGCCACTCGTCAAATTGCAATCCTGAAGCTCGTGAATGGCCCGAGTCTTACCTGAACCTGCGAGAGATGCTTAGGTCTCTTAGACATATTCATCCTCTGCAAGCCCACACCAATGGCGCCAGAGGAAACAATGACAACTCGATGTCCATCTCGCCGTAGCTTGATAGCCGTCTCGACGATCAACGACAATATAGACAGGATCGGCTCATGTGTCGTCTCGTCGACAATCGAGGAAGTGCCTATCACAACGGTAAGCCTCTTTCTCGGCCGCACTCTGCAGATCAAAGTCGTGATTCAACCCACCGATCTTAATCACGATCGTCAAATGCTTGACGCTTTTCATCTTTGCAATTCTTTGTTACAACAATGTTCTTCTACCAGATGGCACCACTGGGGGATATGCAATGAGGTCAGTCCTACCATTTTGAAGTGAATACAATCCCAAAGAAGTGGGGATCTGGAGACTCATTCAGGCACGCCCTTCGAGGAAGCTCAGGCGCGCATGATCGACTCGTCTCGGATATTTGGACTGACGAGCCTCAGAAGGTGGGCTATCCAGACTACGAATGCGAACGCCCTTAAATTGTCAATGCGAATTTTGACCCTTTCCAGATGTCGGATCCATCCATGGTTGGAGTCACACGGCGCCTTGGCAGGTATATATTCCTCTACAATAAAGCGGCATCGGTTTAGTTCCCAACCAGGAAAGAACCTTTTTGGTAATAACTCGTAATTGCTAGTCGGTAGTTGCTCTATGAGAAGTCTGCAGTGAACGCTTCCACCCAAGCCACTAAACATCCAAAGCTTGCGTCGCTCATTCTCCTCCTACCGTTCTGTTCGTTCATCACATCCCTCCGTCATGGCCCAACCCAGTCCCAATTCCAGCACAAACACCAACCCCTCCTCGACGACACCCGCAGCCGAGCACGGATGGAATGGCTCGAACTTCCTACCCAGTGACAGCTGGCTCAACCGGACGAAGAACTTCTATCGCATGGCAACGAGCCAAATGTCCGCGGAAGGCGCAGAGAAGTACTGGTGGGACGCCGACCAGCGGAACAGCACATTCGACTGCGCGCGGTGCGAGAAGAACCGGGACGAGCTGCTGAAGACATCGCCGATCATTGTCTTCATGCGTCAGAACATCAAGTCCCTGGGCGGTGACATCGGTCCGCATAACATCCGCTGTCGGACCTGCCCCGAAAAGGCCGAGGGCGGGTTCGACCACGAGTATGGAATAAGGATCTGTGCGAACTACGTCGAGACCAAGAAGAAGCTGGAGGACGTGATGGCGCATGAGATGGTGCATGCGTATGATCATTTGCGGTTCAAAACGAATTTGGATCGCGATACGGATCTGCGGCACTCGGCGTGCTCCGAGGTAAGCTGAGATGTCTACGAGTTTGCGTGTGGGGACATGTCAAGCTAATGGATGATGTGAACAGATCAGAGCCAGCAATTTGAGCGGAGAGTGTCGATGGGCGAATGAATTCTTCAAAAATGGTTTCATGAAATTCACCAACCACCATCAAGACTGTGTTCGGCGAAGGGCTGTTCTTTCGGTTATGGCGAGGCCGAATTGTAAGGATGATGTTGAGGCTGTTAAGGTGGTGAACGAAGTATGGGACAGTTGCTTCACGGACACCCGACCCTTCGACGAGATATATCGGTGAGAGGGTTTGGCTCCTTTTGTATAAATCTACTACTAGACAGCATGGCGTTGGCGGCGTTTCATTCTTCGCGGCCGGTCACAAGAGGGCACCTGATATGTGACAACAGCAATCCAAAACTCCATTCCTGAATATCCATTTCTTGTGAGAGGTCACAGAACGCCTGTTTAATGCAATTTCGCCCATCCGAGGCAACAGACAAGCCGATCAATCCTTCCAGCGGTTCATAAACTTTCGCATGGCCGCATCGGATGGTTGGCCATTGGCAGCAATCTGTGGATATTAGACATTGCAAGACTCAGAGGGCTCAGGCTGGAGTACTCACCGTGGGTTCCACGCTTACGGTGGAAAAAGTTATGGCAGCAGTATTGGTGGTGATGGCATTTGGGGTGCCAGCAATCTTCTTGTAGACAGTGTACGCACTGGTTGGGTAGAGTCGTACGGCATTCTTTGCGGTGATCTTGGTCTGAGCCATGGGTGGCATGGGAGCATATCGAATGGTGCCAGTTTGCATAGTATAAGGAACGTCGTAAAGGGGGTCTCCGGCGGCAGGAACAGAGGCAGCAGGATCGGGAGCGACCTGGCCAGCATTGATGTTATTGACATCTGCAGGACCTGCAGTACCGGTGACTGTTCTCAAGCCCTGTACCACAGAGGCGGGAAAGGTACCGGTCATGCTGGACAAGGTAAATCGATCAGAGTAGTTTATAACGGTGCCTCCTGTGGCGGCGGAGATGAATTTTAAGAAGTAGGCATTGGCAGTGGTTCCTCCCCAGCCAGCAGTCAGAGGAACTGTCACTGTATCTCCATCTGCAAAATCGCCGGTGGTTACCAAGGTGGCTAGTTGGATCTGGTGGTTGTCAGCATGGGCACTCTTGACCAATTCTCATATTGAGAGCAGTACAAAGTTTGCATCAGTGTTTCCTCCTGCGCACAAAAATACTTGGTATGATGCGAGGTCTGCGAGCTTGGGGGTTTTGCCATCATCCTTCCACTCTATCTCCAGACTCAGACCGGTGATGATATCGCCAGGTGCAGGCGAAGTGACTTGGACTGAGGCTAGGGTACAGGAGAAGAGGGCGGTGGCGAATAGGTAGATGCTTCGTAAAATCATGGTGTGCGTGTATGTGAGGGAGGTATGAGAGGAGTAGAGGGTTGGAAGAGGAAGCGTGAGAGCGCTTGGGGCGTCTCAATACAACCGCAATCTGGATCTGAGGCTATGGAGGCTCATGCTGAGGCGTCCTCAAGGCTTGGGCAACATTAAGGCCAGAAGGACAGAGTCCTTTCTCCTTATTTGATGCCAATATTCACTAACAAACAACCCTAACTCCTTTGGGACACTACTGCTAATTCCTGCACGATGACGATCTGCTGAGGACTTGGGCGTGGACTCACTCGGAGTACTCGTAACTTGTTCGCGGCATACTCTCAACTTTGTACCTGGCAGTCGGCAAAGCCTTGTCTTCGCCCAAGACTAATTGACTGCCTTCCATCATGGTCTGGTCATCGCCCGATAGCGTCCTCACAAGGCTCTTCTCTGGCGATCCCCTCATCATCGCCATCGCCATCCTCATTACCTTTGGCCTGCCGGTGTGTCTACACCTCTACTTCTACACCCAAGCAACCCGAAGCAGATCCACGCCGACTTTCTTACTCTTAGGCCCCAGCGGTGCCGGAAAGACCTCGCTTGTATCTCTGGTAAATATTGGCAAGCTACCTGTGGTGTCCGCTTCTAATTCTATCAGATACAAAAACAATCAACCAATCCCGAAGACGCGGAACCCGCGACAACTCGTACTTCTCAAGTGACAACCCATGTCAGCTTATTATTACCAGGCACTATTCCCCTCGGCTCCAATAAGTATCGTTCCGAGAACGATGCCTCTCTAAAAGACAAGCAGCCAACCTCATATACCGTGATTGACACCCCCGGGCATGGAAAGCTTAGGCTCGAACATGCCTTGTCCCATCTCAGCGATACCTCCCTGTCCGGGGTTATTTTTGTCGTTGATTCTAGTATCCTCGAATCCAGTGACTCCTCTGGGTCCCGAGACACCGCTGTCTATCTGCACGACACGCTGCTTGCGTTGCAGAGGAGAATAACCGGAAAAGGGTCAAAGAAGCCCAAGTCTGCACTCCCGGTGCTAATTGCGGCTAACAAGCAAGACTTATTTACCGCACTACCAGCTGGCGCAGTCAAAGACCGCTTACAGTCCGAGATTGAAAGAGTCCGAGTGTCGAGAAGCAAGGGTCTTAGTGCGGTAGGTCAGGACACAGATGAAGACACGGGAGAGGATATCCTTGGAGGTGGAGGAGAGGATAAATTCACATTTAAGCTATTTAAAGAAGAGTACGACACCAGGGTCGATGTTATTGGCGGAGCAGTCAAAGGTGAAGAGGCAGGCAAAGGCGTACAGAGATGGCTAGAGTGGATAGGAGGTTGCCTGTAAGTGAAGAGAGTAGTCAAATTATCCCCCTACTGAAAATGGTGTCGGGGTCGGGATCTTGATCTCGATATCTTGAATCACCTTGTGCGCTTGGAGGTAGATCATCGTAGGGATCGTAGTCGGTCGGAATACTACCCACCCCTTGCTTCAGATACAGTAGCAGTCTGTATGCGCTGTTTCCGTTGAGATAGTATCGATGCAATTTCTTGCTCCTTAAAAAGCCCAATCTCTCATATAATTTCATCGCCGCAGTATTTGTCTCCTCCGTCTCAAGTGCAATCTCGTCTGCGTCCTTGTCTATCATCAGATCAATGGCTTTGCTGACCAACGTTGTGGCGATGCCTTTGCCTCTGAATACCTCGTTGGTGGCCAGCATGGCAATATAGCCTCTCAGCGGTCCACCTCGATGTGGTTCTAGCTTGCATATGACCACTCCGGCCAGCTTGTTATTGTCCGTCGTGTCGACCGCCATGAAGCACAGCTCAGCCCATTGGTAGAGGAAGTAACGGTAGACATAGATGCTGTAGGGCTCCGAGAGGTCTTTGGATATCAACTCGCGGATCTGGGGGAGGTACTCGGTTTCTTTGTCCAGCGAGTATTGGACATATTGTATTCCAGCTGGAGTGGATTGGAAATGGGCGCCAGGCAAAACAGACCCGGACTCCAGGTCCTTCAATGGAAGAGGAGCAGCTGCAACATCACTGCTCATCTTCTTTTGTTACCGAGGTCTGCATGCGCCCATCCTCGAAGCAGTACAGAGTAAGGAATAGTGCTAATGGTTAAGGATGCAAAAGTGGATGGTGCCTGAAGATCATTCGCGCGGGATACTTAATTAAGAAAAACTGGCCTATGACGAAATGGGTTGAACTTGTTTGTGCATGTGAAATTTGTATGGTCATAAGTTCACAACACTCCGAGCACTCACTCATCAGACATCAAACTACGTACAATAATTAGCTAATCTAAAGCGGAAGTTTATCCACTCTATCCCAACATCCTGCCTCCCATGCTCCTGATTCCTTGCATGCTATTCCCCAACCTGCATGTTGAAGAGCACCGCTCGCAACAATGTCCGCACTTCGACGTCGCCTGGTCAATCTGGTTCAGGATTCGCCTTCACCCACTCCTAGCCGAGAGAGCACCCCGGATGGCGGCGAAGAAGTCAAACTCATATCAACGAAGAAACTTGAGAAGCTCACCAAACGCAAAAGCAGTAAGAGGAGATCAGGTATCTTCTTTGGTCTCGGTGGCCTCCTTGGATTGGTTCTCGCCCTTCTTTTCGCTCAATCTCAGGATGTCATCAAACTTGAGGCTTTACTCGACGTCAATTTGGACAGTTTGATGGATGTAATCCCAGCCGGTATTGTGAAGGATGTCAAGGATCTCTCCAAGGCTGAACGCGAGGTCGTCAATTACGATTCTTTTTCTGTGGGCCTCTATCTCCAGGCTCAGGGAATAACCGCCCACCACCCGGTCATCATGGTACCTGGTGTCATTTCCACTGGACTTGAGTCATGGTCGACCGGACCTTCTTCGAGGCAATATTTCCGCAAGAGACTCTGGGGCTCTTGGTCAATGATGAGGGCTCTGGTCATGGATCAAGCTGCCTGGAAAAGACATATCATGCTTGACAAGGAGACTGGGCTCGACCCACCGGGTATCAAGTTACGAGCTGCCCAAGGATTTGATGCCACTGATTTCTTCATTACCGGATACTGGATTTGGAACAAGATTCTGGAAAACCTTGCTACCATTGGGTATGACCCGACCAATGCCTTTACTGCTGCCTATGACTGGAGGCTGTCCTACCAAAACTTGGAGCTTCGCGATCAATATTTTACGAAGCTAAAGAATTACATCGAGGTGGCCCATAAGACAAGTGGAAAGAAGGCCGTCGTTGTCTCACATTCTATGGGTAGTCAAGTTCTTTTCTACTTCATGAAATGGGTCGAGCATAAAGACCATGGAAATGGAGGCCCACGATGGGTGAACGATTATATCGATTCGTGGATCAATATTTCCGGTTGCATGCTGGGAACGGCTAAGGATATTCCGGCAGTACTTTCTGGCGAAATGAAAGATACCGCCCAACTGAACTCATTCGCCGTTTATGGATTGGAAAGGTTCTTGTCTAAGGAAGAGAGAGCTGAGATTTTTCGAGCCATGCCTGGGATCTCGTCTATGCTGCCTAAAGGTGGTGAGGCAGTATGGGGGAATAGCTCGTGGGCACCAGATGATCTGCCACCGCCGCGACAAAACCTCACCAATGGTGTCTTTCTCTCCTTCAAACCCAAATCAAATTCGACGCAGATCCCACGCAAGAACCTGACCATGGCCGAGTCCTTCGATTATCTGATGGATCATGCTGAGGATTGGTATCGTGACCAGGTTAAGCATTCCTACTCTCACGGCGTGGCGCACACCAAAGCACAGGTCGAAAAGAATGAGAATATCCCGCAGACCTGGTTGAACCCTCTAGAAGCTCGGCTTCCAAATGCGCCGAACTTAAAGATCTATTGCTTTTACGGAATTGGGAAGCCCACCGAAAGGGCATATTTCTACAAAGAGACCGGCAACCCCTTATACGGGAGCATCAACATCACGATCGACACCTCCGTCACCTCCAACGGCGCGAAACCACAAGAGTTGGGCTCCGTAGATCGAGGCATCATCTTTGGTGAAGGAGATGGAACGGTGAACCTCGTTTCGACGGGGTATATGTGCTCGAAAGGATGGAAAGGCATCAAGCGATACAACCCTGGTGGGGTCAAGATCAAGACTTACGAAATGCCCCATGAACCTGATAGATTCAGTCCTCGCGGCGGACCCAACACCGGCGATCACGTGGATATACTGGGAAGAAGCAGTTTGAATGATTTGATTCTCCGCGTGGCTGGCGGAAAAGGCGATCAGATCGAAGAGCATTACGAAAGTCGAATCAACGAGATCAGCGAGCGGGTCCAGATCTTTGATCACGAGTAATGAAGACATGAAGAAGCAGAGTGAGAGTATATCGATCAAGCGTTTTGGATCTCCAGTGGCCACTAGTTTCATTTTCTTTCTGGCAGGGCGAAAAGGGGTTCGGCAAGACTTCATTAAGATACCCAATAAATAGACAGTGTAGGATCATATAGAAACTGGTATACAATCATGGTATCTAGGCCTCATGGTACACCTTGATTCTCATCGCTGCCAACTTGGCGGCGGAATATCCAGATGTTCGCCGCGGAAGGGGTCAAGGTTGGCTTGCTCTTAGTATGAATCACGGAAGCAAGAGCCTGCCTTCGTCGAAGCTCATCGTTAGCGTAATTCGAAGGATACTAGTTCCGTTTCTGCAGCAAAGTAGGCAGTCACCCAGCTGTGAGTACAGTGTTAGAGAAATATTCTTGCCTAGTTCAGTGTACATCTTGGACCGACAAGGCTGCGGCCTCTACGAGGAGTAATGTGTTCCCAGGGCCAAGCCAGCGTTACTTTTAACCTTACTCAACTATAATTAAATATTCCTCAACCTTTAACCACACCCAGGTGAAAATTTCTTCATGTGGCCATAATATAATGAACGCTCCGAGCGCCGGCACTCAAGATGGTCTAAGTTGTGGAGCGCGGCCATAGCTCACGTATTCATCCACCTTGCTCTGCGTGCAAAGGAGAAAATCGCGATGCAAAACCCATATCAAATGAACACCCTGTGCGATGTGTGCGATGCCTGGGACGGTGTGCACCTTCACAGCCTCTGCACGGCGTGATGCCCGAAGCATTCGCGAGGCGTCAAGCCCGTCGTTAGACTTAGGTAGGCGACAATGGAGAACGAAGACGTATGGTACCAGGGACAATTCTCCCCCTTCTAAAGCAGAGTTAATGGCCTTGTAGCGTGGCTATAGAGGCTCAGAAGGAGTAGATTTGACTGACCCAGCAAACTCCCGCTCGCATGCTGTGCCTAGTCCACGGGTGGAGCAGAGAACCGATGAACTCCATGTCATCGGCCCAACGATCCCAGATGACAGTGAAATTCTCGCGACCTACTTGTCCACGGCTGCAGACACAAGAAAGCTACCACGACCCGTGGAGAAGCAACCCGGCTGCTCAAAAGGCCTATTCGGTTCTCATCGGTTCGGATACGCCCCTTGGGTTTCGATTCAGAGCGAGATCTTGCCTCCTCTAACCTCAACATGATCACCAAACTCATTGAGCCTCACGGAATGACACTCGTAAAAACGTGAACGTAGGAGTCCACTCATCATTCCCTATATCCTAGGCCTTAGCCCGGCTAGATTGCTTCTACACTTGAATTCATATATTCCACTTTTCGACCAGGCATCGTTTCTCAAATTGTTGACTAAACGCCGAGAATTGATATTTTCGGCTCTGCTTTCAAACCTGCATGCAAGTGCAATGGTCTACTGGAATATGTCGCCTGTCCTAGCCGCCCAGAGAAAGCCGGACAGCCATTTTATCTAGGTTCAAGCAGAGCTGGCGCTCCACTCTGAACTTTACGTGGCCCCTGGACTCTCCACGATTGCAGCTCCGATTCTATAATGCTGGCGGGCGACCCAGTACGGCTCCTTATGCCAATGGACCCACGATCGGAGCTGCTCCTGCCTCAGCCAATACTATTGGACTAGACAGAGATCCTTTAGAATTGGACATTCCGTCCGCAGAGAAATTTCTAAGACTCAATATCTGGTGGCAGCTTGTGATTATGGATCGATGGTTTGTGAAATTTTGGATGAGAAACAACTCTCACACGCGTAATGATTCTTGCTTTAGGTACGGCTTGAGCTGTGGTACACCTCTGCTAATATCTTACGAACATTATGATGTTCCGTTGGCCACCTGAGACTTGTCATGATCAAAATACCTCAAGTAGTGAGATCTCTGCCAGAGTAATTTTGTCACTATCAGCAACGCTCACGGAGGTTCTAGGACGCCTCCTTGAGTATGTATACGATTTAAAGAAGCAAAATTTCTCAACAACCAGAGGCTCGAGATCTTCAATCCTTGGAATTGTGTCTGAGTGCTTGGAAAAGCTCACTGCAAGGGCTGGCACGCAATATTGTGTTTTCCTGACTTTCGGCTTGAGTATCTCGTCACGAGCTGTCACTGCACCATATTCAATTGGACATGGAGAAACAATGGTTGAGTGATGAAAATCATTCAGCGTCTCCTCAGACACATATCCAAACGCGGAGAATTGCGGATGACATCGTGTGCCTTGTACAAGGTTTATTAGAGTCTCCAATCCCAGGATTCTAGCTATCTGCCGCCGCGGTGACCATCAGCTTGGTGATCACTTACCTTGCTTCCGAAATGCTCTTAATCGTATCAGCGCAGAGAGACGTACAGAACGAGACGCAGCTCTTGGACTGGCCACAGAGCTCATCGCAGCCTTACGATGGCACCAGGAAACTACCAATGGAATATCGCAGACAACTGTGTCGAGCAGTACGGTGAACTGGTAAATCCCTTGTCAGAGTCAAGATTCCCAGTCGTTGCAAGGCTAGATACCACCGTTGATCGTGAGGAGATGTGGGTCTTGTATTTCGAGCAGTTCAGGATGGAAACTGTGAGATCGACCCTTTCCAAGCGGAACCACTGTTCTCTGCTCCATGGGATGACCATGGGTTTTAGCCTTGCCTTGTGGCGAAACTTTGCATCGAAAGAAAGATTAAAATCTGCCATAACCACGCCCTTCTCGCTGTCTAGGATGATATCGCCCAGTAGTAAGGACCGCGTACAACGGACACGCAGCCTTGTGCGGCATCAACCTGCCCCGCTCAGCTCATGCAGCAATCACTAAAAACAGAACTTGCAGAATACGAGTAGCTTGAGCATCAAGGGTGTAGAAAATACTCTCGTGGTTGGTTGTCTCGACTTTAATGCCCGACCATCCTGCACTTCGCAGCCGCTCGTTCTATCATAACGTGGCAGTTGTTGTATAGGTAGACAACCTTGCTGTCAGACACCGGACGTTCACAGCCTCGTTACACCAGGTGTGGTGCATCTCCCCTTCTCCATGTGGGCGGACGGCAACCAATTCCTTCAATCCTGTCTAACATTTACTTCCTCGCACTGTAGTGAAGGAGAGCCTAAGTTAATAGCCACAATAGACTGGTCCGTGCTCTTTTGTTCGCCTATATCGCGGAAAACAAGAATTATCTTCGCTCAAGTGTTGTGCTACAAAATGGTATTTATAGTAAGAAGCAGATCGCCCCTGGCTGAATAAAAACTTGATCGAGTTTGCTAATATCAGACTACCAGCTTCCCCCCATGGTCGCAAAACGATTAAACAAATCAAATAATAGGTTGGAAGCACACCTAGAACACTTGCGTACACAACTCAATAAACTTCTCAGGGAGACTTGGGCGGGGACCCCTGACCAGCAGCTAGCGAGGGCCGTCGGCCTGCTTCGTCGGGAGAAGAGAGAAATATTCGGAGTGTTCGAGTTTGGATCCGCTCTTGAAGATGATATGTGCCTACTACTCTTTGGGCACGTGGCAATAATACTTTCAAAGGCTTGGCCTACCAGCGGTACATCGTTTTCAAGGACAGGGCCTGTAATTTGTTGCGCCGTTCGAGTAAAGTTGATCGCAAAGCCAATCCAGAGGAATACCTTGAAATCGAGTTATCACTGATCAGGGAAACTCGGTGTCTTTGGAGCCAGGCGCAGACTGCACTCCTGCTCTTGCGACACTACATCCATTCGGACACCTTTAACGATTGTCAAGACTTCATTCGAGAAATCTTTGTGCATCTGAGTCTTTACTCGCGGGGTGCGTGTTATGACCAGAGGGAAAAGGTCCCGACTCTTTTCTTGGTGAAAGCTCTGGCAGGCGGGTATGCTTCGCAGAAATCTCGGGTTGTCGTCAAGAATGAAGAAACAGGTAGTACGCGCAAGCACAGGGAAGGTCAGCAAACATTTTCAGCTAGGTTGAAAGCATACTATAACTGCCAAAATAGAGACAAGATATGGTGTCCGATCATGCAAGACTGGCTTCCATACAAAACTTGCACCGCGGCACATATTCTGCCTTACAGCTTTCCCGACCATCTCTTTGACCACATATTTGTGGCTGATGCTGAGGACAAGAGAAATCTGAAGGAGAGAACCATGACTGTCGCAAACGGAATTTACCTTTATAAACCTGTGGAGCAGGCCTTTGACCGAGGTGATTTGATCATCACGCCTCATTATTGCTCTTCTAACGGAAGAACCGAGTTGCGGGCACACCTGCTCCACGAAGGCATGAAATCCGCCAAAATTGGCGACGATTCCACTCTCTTGTGGAAGGATATCGACAACAGAATGTTGCAATTTCAGAACGCGAATCGACCGGCAAAACGCTTCTGACTGTTATCTGGAAGTGTGTCCAACAACCCCCTGGATGGGCTTTTAGGCTCACAGAGTTTCTCGATCCCGTGGATATGATCTCTGTCACCCCTCGTACCAACCTTATAGACGGCCCGATGATGATTCTGTCCAGGTTCATCACCAATGCTGAGATCTTCAACCAAGTCAAGCGGACAATCCCAGAAGACCGAATACTTTTACCGGGTTCCCTCTCGGGTAAGCAAATAGCTGAGGTTTCCAGCGAGGTTTCGGAGGTCGTCGTCGATATGCATGGGTTGTTGAATGTCAAATGATCAGGAATGCTAAAAGGGAGAAATGAAAGTAGTATATGGCCTAGAACGTAGAACAGACCAATCCAGACGTCAAGAGACATCTTCTTACAATCATCAAAGGCATCAGCAAAGTTTCTCGGGATGATCGACAAGCTTGAAGAAGAATTTACCTATTGGCCAACATCGCAGCTTGAAGCTGTAGTAGAGAAGGCTGAGAGATATTTCCGCTCCGATGTCGCTACTATGCCTGTGGAAAGCATGATGCAAATAGAGTAACTTGTGCCGCAGAAGCGACCTGGACTAACCTCATGCTTTAAGACAGTGGAGGACAAGTTAAAGGATATAACGGGCAAGGAGGCAGCGCTTTGGGCCGTATCTAGAACTCAGGATAACCAGGTCTATCTGCGTACTCACCTCACGCAGCCACCGCACACAGTGTTCCTCGACCATCGAGCACATGTGCATTGCTGGGAGTCAGGAGCCCCTCCAGTCATGTCTCAAGCTTCTGCAATAACAGTTTATGAAAATAACGGTGTCCATTTGATGCTGGAGGATGTGGAAGGAAATATGATCGCTGATGAACAATAATGAGTTTGCCTGACCCTTTCAGTTGACACATGCTGCTGAAACCTGACTACATGGATCAGTTCATTTCCCTCCTACTCTAGTTGTGTCGCTTGAGAATACTCTCTTTTGCATGATACTGCTTTAAAAGACGCCAGGAAATCTCTGAGTACATGCGATCATTCCCCGCACCACAAGGGGAGCGGTCAATTGCTATGCATCTGGACGCAGCACGAGTGTTTGACGGAGTGCTGGAGCACTCATTGCCACTATTTCCCAGGGCGCATGAACCCGCAAAGGCCACTGCTGCAAAGCTAGAAGTTATGGGATACAAATTCACGTCTCAATACAAGATGCTTCCAGTTTTGAGGAATTGCTCCTGGGAATGGGCTGAGAGTCATCTTTGCCTATGGGAAACGGTTGACGTCGCATCATGTGTGATCCTACCTCAGACAGGGATATGCCAAGCCCAGCTTTTCTTGCCAATAATGTTCTGGGCTTCCCTAGCGTCCTTGGCACCCATAAAAGAACTTTCAAGGTGTCGCTCGTTCCTCTCAAGTCACGTGCCTGTCACATGCCAGCGCATCTGGGGTTTTCATCCTCATGGGCATTGGCTGTCACTTATGATTCCCAGTGCTTGGAGATCACTCAATCGACCAAATTTTGAGAACATGCTCGACTTGGTGCGAAACAGTTGGCACGGGCACATAGAGGAACTCCATGGCAGACAGGTGAAAGTGAACGGAATGCAACAACCCCTGATCGCCCCCATAAAGCCTATGCAAGCCGTCGCAGGCCATACTGCGCATCTGTGACTAAAAGGTGTCCTCGTAATTTGCACGACCTGCCACTGTCAACGGCGCCTGCCCCAAACCAGGATCAATAAGATTCTCCGCCCGCACCTGCTGAAATCCCACCGCCGCGCTTGAAAACTAACAGGTGACAAGATCATCACGTTTCCTTCATATTAAGTTCCTCTGGTGCGTCAGGCTGTGCAACTCCTTCTACGCATTCATTCTTCGAGGGGTCACAGGCGGATTTTTGTTCGAAATACTCACACCGCTGGTATAACTCCCAAGACCTCACGATACTGTACAACTCATCCAGCTTTCCTTGATTTACTCCCCACGAACCAGACGCTTCGAGACGAGAGCAGTTCAAGTTAATTGACATCGCCTTTGCAATTGAAGATCTTGGGAGCCGCCTTCTCTTCTGTTCCACGACCAAACCGGACATCATGGCCAAACTGGGATCCATTATTCCTTTGATCATCCTCTTCATCGTCCTCGCAATTCTCACAGCAGTTGGATTTGTGGCATACTCGATCGCACATGACGTAGGTCACAAGACGAGGCAAAAGCTGGAACGAAAGAACGTCTCGTTCGGTCGAGATGGCATGAAGGTCGGCGTGAAGGAACTCTCAGTGGAGCAACAGGAGGATAAGACACAGAGGTATGGATATACCAATGAGCACCCCCAAAGAATCCGCCTTGATCCATATGGTAGCATTTCGGCTAACAGGCGGGTGGTTTTTTAACCAATACAGCGTGCTCATGAAAGTGTGGAACAATGCATCCGGATCATTAAATGATCCCAAAGTCGTCTGGAGTAAAGGGTCGGCAGCCACTCCTCCTGCGGTTGATAAACGCAACCCGTAAGTTACTGTTTTACTCAAGGCTGCACACGACCAACCTTCATTACTTACTTTCCGTGTCATGGTAGATTCGTTCGACAATCATCTGGTTCACAAACACCCAACCTCTCGAGGACGTCTTCTGGAAGAGCCAAATGATTCCTTGCAACAAGACATTGATGATTTGAGAGTTACATCCGTGGAAAGATGAATGGGTGAATTACTGAACGAAAAGGGTTACACTCAAACCCTTGAAGTCCTTCATCCACGATCCTTGAAATCGACACGGAGCATTTTGTGGTACTATTGCTTGCGAGGGCTCGCACATTCAGGACGTTTTCAAGCTTCGAAAGTGGCCCAGGAGTCTCAGCACGAACGAAACAACGAGCGACAGTCATTCATAGCGATGGAGATTCGATGCAATTCTTTCTCAGCGACATGAACGAGCTAAAAGGGCTTGAAGTGACCATGAAATGAAGATAGATGATGCCGAGCTTGGACTCGCGCTACGAGCTTATGACATGTTACAACGTACCAACTTGTAAATGTGAAGCTGTCAATCAATCAATCAATATATCGCATGATTCCCCGGGAAGCTCGGGCTCCATGTTTGTGTATCAAACATTTCGCGCGAACTGACAGCTCTCAGCGTTCAGGCCCCAGGAGCGGAGGGCCGTTCACCTCGTACGAGGTAACCACATCCAGGGATTCTCATCCCCGCCTCTTTAATAGAAGTCGCTTTACCCAGAATTCGATATTGTGCCATGTCTGCCAGAGTATGGTGCACCATTTTGGGTCAAACCACGTCTGCGAGGAGCACGGCGATCGCCCTGCACTATCCTCCCCGTCAGCCCAAATTTTCCACAAAAGTGGTTGCCGAACCCAGCTGATCTGATTATGCCATACCAGTGGCGTGAAAAGGCTGGAGCCTCGCATCGCACTGCTGGCTATCCGAAGCAGCAACAGCGCCTTACGAGCACCAACTCTGTTTCAAACGGAGAACTCTACTTGATTACCTGAGGGCGCGTGACTCCACACTTCATACTCCAGACCCATATGGTCGTCTGGATCCTTTGATTTGAGGTGCGAGGGAAGTACGCTCACGGAATACTCGTGAACAGGGATACGTCAACAAATGGAACTCAAGGCACTGGATCCAAGTGATGATTATGGGAGAGTGCCCGACGACTCGAACGAGGCGGCAGGATGTCGAATCAGCGTCTAGGTCTCGTCTTTTCATGCATGATGACAATGGGTGGGACGAAGAAGCTCACACCAGCTCCGACCCACTACTCCGTACTTGGCTGGGCGGTCAGCATACCGACAGGGCACCAAGGGAGTTATTTTGGGGCCGCACGGCAGAAACGAGGCTAAGGGATCTCGCGAAGGAACGAAGCTGGAAAAGCGGTAGTCAGGAGGACTGTCCTCAGGACGACAGATGCCAGCAGGGCTGGTCGTCTGCTGCTGCCAGTCTACCCGTACTACATACGAGTACGCATCGACCGAGTCAGCATGTGACTGGGACTGGGCGCTCGGCTTCAGGCGGATGCACAAGGTCCGGATCCCGGCTTTGTGAACGATTGCAGTTGAGATGTCCCGGAACAGCAATGCATGAGCACAAGCACAAGCACAAGCACAAGGATGAACATGAAAAAGGAAAAGGGACGAGGGAAAATTCTCACGTGCTTTCTCTCTTGTTCCCCCACCTGCGGCTCATCTGGATCTACGAGTACAGTACAAGGACACCATTTGGGGTGGGCAGGGACTGCAGACCCAGAGCACTGGAGATGCGAATTCGAAGTATCGCATTCGGTTGGATATCAATAATCACGAAGCGATATGGATAGACTGCTCGGGTACGGAGTCCTCTGGAGTGATGGAGCTGGGCCACAAAGGGGAGATTGATGGTGGGCGAAATAAGAGATTTTCCGAGATAGGGAAATTTGAATGGGGAGGATAAGGAGCATGGATGAAGGCGTGAGGCCGGGGCTGTTGGGCAGGGGTGGGTTTGGGAAATTGGCTGATGTTTGGGTGAGAAGCCGTGACTAGCTGTGGCTTTACTCGTACAACACCGATTAGCAGGGCCAGCCACCCCTTGGAGGATTGTTTTAACAGAGTACGAGTAGTGATCAGGTGGAGCCATTTGAGGATAGGCGAACGAGGCTAGAGGTGAATAACTTGTAGTGAGCTTCCACCGAGCTCCTACGAGTAAGGTTCACAAGGCACTCCAACTGCTTTTGCTCTGTGGCGTGTGCGGTTTCTCTTCTCGGGTTGTGTCATTGACAACGCCGTACATGTTAGAAGCTGGAGAAAGGAAGAGTCTATGATGATGCCTAGGCCAATACCAACCACCAAGAGCTTGGTGATGGAAAGACGGTGGGCACAGAACGCAATCGGAATGTGTGTTTTTTGGATCATGGCGGAAATCCACATCATGGTGACGTCGAGGTGCACAGGGACGGAAGACCCGTACAGCACTCGGTACCTGGGCTGTTTGCCTCTAACACCTACAGTATCTATGTACGGAGGGTGTACAGGAAGGTGAATTTTTCACGTTGGAGCCGTTTGCAGGTACTCCATGCGCATGCTTGGATCTCGTTGGTTGGGCCAAAGGACTCAGCCGGGGGCACCTAAACTTTGAATTGAAGAATTCACCTGGTTTGGGCAGCGTGTGAGGCATAGAAGAGCCCCTGTGGATGCGCCATGGAGAGTGAAAAGTTTAGGCTGCACCTTCGCCTAGAAATTTGATGAACAAAGGCCGATGGGCCAGAATATGAGGTGCTCGGGTTTCTGTAGGTACCAAGATAGTAGCCAGGCCGCCTAAGTTGCGCCCGGACTGGGGAGGGCCAACAAGAGTGTTTCATGGCCTAGGTTTTTCGCGTGTGTTCTTCTCATCCAACCGCCACCCGCACAAAGAAGAAGAATCAGGAGTCGAAGCACGCACAGTGTCGAGGACTATCTACTCCTTGCCCTACTCTTCTCGCACGAGTCTTGAGGCTTCCACGGCCAATGGCCATTCCGTCTTCTGAAGATCACAGCTCAGGCTTACCATTTCATTTCAAGGCCCAGCTTGCAGCCGAACCGAAGCAGCCGTGGAACACAGCTCCACCACCGCGACGGTCCACAGCCCAGAGGCCTACAGACTCGGTGCTGGCAGCTAACCCATGCGACTACCTCCTCTAGCGCTTCCGTGGACATCCACATCCACTCCAAACACTAGTCCTCTCTTCTGCCTGCTCACCTAAGCCTCCTCTGCTGTCTTGTGCTGTGCAGTGGGTTGGCTTGTGCCTGTCTTCCCTTTCTATCTCATTATCACGCCCCATTGCTCTCACTCGCATTGTGCTATACTCTCTCCTTCTCCTTCCACCTCGCTCTCGACCTCCTTCCCTCTCGCCAGTCGTCGGCCTGTTCGGATCAAGGAATCCCCTCTTCTCATCCTCCTCCCCGTCGACTCCCTACCCTTTCTGCTACTCGCCGTCACCATCGCCATCATCCCTAGGCCACCATTCCAATACTACTTACACACCACCCATTCGACGCCCGCTCCCAGCTTCAACTGCGCACAACCCGCCGGCAATGCAGTCCAACCTTCCATCCTGGAAGGACTCTCCATTCTCTAAGAAGCATATCCAGATCCCCTGGCGCTCAATACAGCTCTTGGTACCTCACCGATTGCGCCGCAGGCTGCGGTCCAAGCTACGGAATCGGGGGTCGCCTGCGTCCTCCATCTCTGCTCTACAGACTTCATTCTCTCCTGCAGACACGCTCCGGTCGCTGCAGAACCACAAATGGACCGTCTATGACTTCCAGTGGCTGTTTCTCGCCATCGTCGGCATTTTCTCTCTGTCCATCATCGAGTCCCCGGGTCCTCTGGTCAAGATCGCGGTTGCCACCACTCTCCTCACTTCAATGATCTTCCCTATCACACGACAATTCTTCCGACCGTTTATGCCCATCGCTGCATATTTAATCTGGTTCTACGCCTGCAGGTAAGTCATTGTCGGACCTGGTCGTCTACTCTCAATCAACCCAACTGACTCCGCCCCCAGATTCATTCCCGCCGAATGGCGACCACCTATCTGGGTCAAAGTCCTACCTGCCCTCGAGAATATCCTCTATGGCGCCAATCTATCCAACATCCTCTCGGCCCATAAGAGCACTGCTCTCGATCTGTTGGCCTGGTTCCCTTACGGTCTGGGTCATTTCGGAGCTCCCTTTGTTTGCTCCGCAATCATGTTTGTCTACGCTCCTCCCACCACAGTCACCGTTTTCGGCTTCAGTTTCGGATACTTGAACTTGATCGGAGTTATTACCCAAGTCTTGTTCCCTTGTTCCCCGCCGTGGTACGAGAACATGTACGGGTTGGCTCCTGCAAATTACTCGATGAAGGGATCCCCAGCTGGCCTGGCCCGCATCGATGCTCTGCTCGGTTTCGACATGTATACTTCAGGTTTCACCGCGTCTCCTATGGTCTTCGGCGCGTTTCCATCCCTTCATGCTGCCACTTCCACCCTTGAAGCGCTCTTCATGAGCCATTGCTTCCCCAAGCTCACTCCTTTGTTTGCCTTCTACGCCATGTGGTTGTGGTGGGCTACCATGTACTTGTCCCACCATTACGCAGTGGATCTGGTCGCTGGCAGCTTGTTGGCCGGTATCATCTTCTACTTTGCGAAGGCTAACTTCCTTCCCCGTCTGCAACCGGACAAGAACTACCGATGGGATTATGACTTTATCGAGGTTGGCGAACGTCACGATGATTATGAATATGGAATTGCTGGCCTCAATGGTGACGGACCCGATAGTGATGAGTGGACCATTGGCTCCTCATCTTCCGTCTCTTCTGGTTCATTAAGTCCCACTGAGGAAAGTCAACACGCCTGGACTGAAGCATATTCCAACCACGAAAGATGAGTTTAACACCACGACTCTCGCAAACATCCTCCAATATTCAGCCTACAACCTACATTTCCTTGCTCCTCAGCATTAACGGCCTGGCGTTCTCCGCATGACCTGCCTAACGCTTTACGGATGAGATTTACTTGTGAGCGACTTTTGATTTTTCTGCAGATAGAAGCACGACCATTGTACTAAACTGCGTGCGATCACGACCTCCATTTCTCCCACCAACCATCTTCGACAGCGCGGCTTTCGATTGGACCCGCCAATCATCACGGTGGACATTCTGATCCAGTATCCTCACGGGGTGTTAACATGTCATAGGATCGGAGTGAGAAATTTCCATTCTGGCACAAATTTATTTCCTTTGGAGTGGTTTCCAGTTTTTATTAACGGGGTAATCCTTCGCACTACAGCACGTTATCAGTACAGAGCAAGGATTCGGGTACGAGGGACAAGCACATCATTATTTGGATGTTTATGCGGAAACCAGAGGGGGTGGGAGGAGTTCTATTCTCAAAAGGATTATGATCAATCAGCGGCTACTGTTTACCGCTTAGGTTGAAATCGATTACACTCGCTTTGCAAGAACAATTGTACAAATATCGAGGGGCCATTCTTGGGACCGATATGCCATTCGCTTGGCCTGATCATTGAAAGCGGGAGTTTGTCTGGACTGGAATCGTTATCGTTCCTTGGCATGAGAGTGGTGTATCCCAGCCTGAGACGTTACTCGGGCACGTTGTCGTCGGAACTAGAGAAGCAGTTGAATTCGCAATCGAGAAGGATAGCTGCAGGCGGGCCAGCCGTTGTGAAAGGCTTCATGCCGACGGGCACAACCAATCACACCAACTGAGAAAGATTACGACCAAGCAGAGCGCTGCATAAAACGCATTCAGCGTGGCTTCCCGCTCTTTCACATCCTAGACGCCAGCCTGGCTAAGCACGTTGGTTCAGATCCACGTTTTATTCCTACGGCATATCTCCGACCCGCCAGGCTATACTCCGGTGGGACTTGGAAGGCTTTGACTTCTAGGGGACCAGGCAGCTACTCTCATGTGCGACTTGAGAATTGTGGGGAACCGGTACGGAATGGCTGGGACCAGAAGAGGCGCTGAGCATGATTACTTGTTGCAATTTGTGCATTGCATTGCCGGATTGGCGCTGCCTTATCAAGAGGACTTGATGCAACGCCTTCATTCAGTCACTCGCATTCGCTCGCACATCTGTCCGCCTGAGTTCTTCGGCAAGGAAGATAGCGTGCGACGAGATAATCTAATACCTAATTCTAATGACCTATTCAAACATGTTGTCGTTCTTACTTTAATTGGAATTCCATGCTAGGTGTAAATTACGCACAGGTCAAGGCGGAAGTGACCAGCAACTCCTGGCATTTATGGCTAAGGCACGCTCGAGAGTCGAGACTTACAGATGTATCCGCCGCACACGGTGATGTTCTCAGCGCTAGCTCGCATCAATTCGGCGTCGTGCAAAAGCAAACGCTTTCTACACCAGAGAAAGACCCCTTGATCACTGGGTAAACGGTGCTTGCGTACGGGCTTGTGCTCTCATCCGTGATGCCTGTCAGTCCATCCTGCATACAATCAACTGACGAGGAACATGTGGAAGTCATCGAGCGCCCAAGAAGTCCACTGCCATCAAGGAAGAGCCCGGGACAGAAACCAGGGCTCGAAGCATCGAGTGTTTCAAGTCTGTTTGGCGAGGTGCGAGAGAAGACCGCGTACCGCGTGCTGGTCGTGCTGACCGATCTGGTATTTAGCTTGCATTAGCTTGTGGCTTAAACTAACGCTAGTGAGCTAGTGTTCGGCGAGTGAGTAAGTCGGAGAGGGCAGCCGCACCATGGAGTACGCGTATGTCCTCGGCGAGGCTGAGAAACACTCTATACGTAGTACGGAGTACAGAGTACACAATCACTCGAGTCCTGGCAGAAGAAAATGACCGACTCTAGTGCATGCTCTCTGGGCTAAGTCCGCGCCGGTACATGCGGTCAGTCACGCATGGCTCCGTTACAACCTCGAAGGAGGGTCGACGGGGCTAGAGGTGCCAGCAACTGGTCATCCAAACAGCTCCGTCTTGTGGCTTCATAGGATTGTACGCGCAGAACATATCAGGGGCGTCCCATTCGAAATGTCGTCAAGCAACGCGGTCTACTTCTCAGGATCTAGAACAGTTCGGTCGTGGTCTGACTCACCCTACAGACGGTTCTATTCAAGCCGCCTCAAGACGCCATCCAAGCCCATCCTGGCCACACAACTTCTGTTGATCTCCTTGACAGAACTACAACCACAAAGCGCCATACACCGACGGAAATCCTCATACAGGATATCCAACATCTTCTCGACGCCTGCCTGGCCATTATATGCCAGACCCCAGAATGCAGGGCGGCCGACCCAGACGTAGTCCGCACCGAGAGCCAGGGCAATGAAGATGTCGGTGCCTTTCCGGACCCCACCGTCCATGTGGATCGGAATTCGACCTTTCGCGGCGTCGACACATTCGATCAGCGCGTCAATTGTCGCAGGCACTCCGTCAAGCTGTCTCCCGCCGTGATTGCTTACCAGGATGCCATCGCAGCCATGTTGGATGGCCAGCTCTGTGTCCTCGGCGGTCAAGATGCCTTTGATCCAGATCTGCATCTTTGTCTTGGACCGCAGCCAGGCAATGTCGCGCACCCAGTTGTGCGAGTCGTCGTTGAAAGCCATGAATCCTGTGTCGTGCTTGGTGTTGCGGATGTCTTCCGAGGTCCGCTCCAGAATCGGCCAGTAGAGCCCTTCTGGCGTACGAAAATCATTTCGCCATTCGTTGTACCGCACCCCGAGCACCGGCGAGTCGCCTGTCAGGTATATCGCCTTGCAACCGGCTGCCTCGGCTCGCTCGATAATCCGCTCCTGCAGTGCTCGATCGCGCATCATGTACAGCTGCTGTGCGTATGAGACAGGCCCGTCACCACCCTTGCATCCTCCAGCGCTGGTGATTTCCTCAAAAGTGAAGTTCGCGAAACTCGAAACGATCATATTGACGCCTGTGGCTGCCGCGGCGCGGCTCGTGGCCAGCTCGCCTTCCGCGTTCGCGATGCCGTGCAAGCCCCCGGGGGCTATGCCCAGCGGAAACTTGACTTTACGGTCCAGGCAGACGGTTGAGGGGTCGAGCTTGGAGACATCGACCATGACGCGGCCCCGCAGTCGGTACTTGCCAAAGGCGCTGGAGTTCTCGGCGATCGTCGTTTGATATGTCGAGCCATCGTTGATGAAATCTACGCAAAAGGGGGCAAGAGGTTAGTACCGGATGAAGCAATATCTTGATGTTCTCGTGATCGCAACCAACTTTACCGCCACTCACCTCTGACGACAGGGTTGAATCTTTCATTCGCTATCTTCTGGATATCTTCCATACAGAGGACCATGGCATCTTTGCCCTGCACCGGGATCGGAACGGGTGCGCCCCCTGCCATTCTGCTGGCTGTGCGTTTACCGATTATTCGCTGTTCGGGCGAGTCAAGTTTTGGATAGCAACTTTCTGATTCTGACGCCCAAAAGCCGTGAAAGCGGTGGAAGAGATGATTGAATAAGCGTTCTGGCTCCTTTTTATCACTTCTCATACGCCATCTTCCGTTTCACAGGAGAGAAGCAGAGCCGACTTACCTCCGACAATCCAAGTCTGAATCAGTCAAATTAAATCCCGCCAACACATCCACATCCACATCGATGCAAATCCGGGTACATGTATCAATCAATCAATCAATTCAATTCAATTCATTCACTTTCGCACCCTTATCTGTCGCGAACCTCCCAACACCCTGCCTTTACACAGCTAGCCCCAACAAAGCACTTGTAACCGCCTGTAGCACAGCGTGTATCAAGCACGCAACCAGTGAACGAGGGAAGTGGAACGGAAACGATGCCCAGCTACCAATCAACAGCGAGGGAAGCGTGCTTGAGTTACACAAACGAAAGGGAGGCAGACAAGCGAAGATGAAGTTTCCCTCGCATAGCCACCACGCCCTTTCGAGTACATGATGAGGTAGGCTTTCTTATCTCGCGCGAGGAGTAAAGGCCTTTTTTGGGGAACCTCCGAACCCGGTTGGTGAGGAGGTCCAACCAAACGTAGCGCAAGTTGGAGCAATGCCGTTTGTTAGCCCTTTGGGTGCCTGACTGACTTGGCCTGACTTGACTTGCCTGACTTCGGGGTAAATAAGTGAGAGGAGAGCTTGCGGGGCTCCAGCGCCTGCTACAGATACAGCTACATAGTACTCCGTACCTACTTACCCAACCTTCCTGAGTTCAACCTCCTGGGAGCCTTGGCTGGACGAAGTACCGAAGTTTCCTCCCTCACTAAGCAACTACCAGTAGCTACTTCAAAATAGAAAAAAAGAAGCTACCCACGGGTCTCGGCTCTCGGACTCGGGGCGCGCAATGCGAATGCCGTGACATCACCGTGATGGTCGGGCTATTCTGACTACAATGATACTGTGCGACAACAATGCACGTCCGCATGATGGTGACAGAAGAACCTTCAAAAATGGCTGAGTTGACGGGCCAAAGACGACATACACATCGAATTTTGTTATACGCAACGATCACTCTGGAGTTGAAAAGTGTTTGCAAGTTTGGTGCTGTGCACTAACATATCTCATCTCACCTCATCCCACTCACGACAAACAGTGGCCATTGGATCTCGTGGCGATGGATAGCGCCAGGCGAAAGACCACAGGACATTGCACTTGATTATCATAAAGTGGCCAAGTCGGTTTGAAGACGGTGAAGACAGTGAATGTAGTTCTAGGCGACCGAGGACCGCGAAAGAGGGTCAATACGTGCTGCTCCTGCCACTTTGATGATTCCGAGGATTGACTCGGAGGCTCTGGCCGGGCTGGTTTTTCTGGTGTTGAGATACTTGTGGCTGCAGCGGCTCGGAATTTGTGGTGGAAACGACAGGTTCTTCACTGGTATGCTGGCCTCTGCTGCTCTTATCTGACATCGTGAGGCGCTGGGAAGACGTCTTCTCAAATACATGACTGCCATCTCCAGCGTGCACGACGACGACTCTCGCGCCATCATGATTTCTTTGGTGATACTCTGCAAAGACACCTTCAATACCGCTGTCACTTCGCTTGGAATGTGGCGTGCCTGCACCTGTGTGGTGGGGTTCGAATAACGCAGCGACCAGCCCGGCAATGCTCAAGCGCGCCTGTAAATCGCGTGTTTTGCGTGGCTGGCTTGCAATTGCCAGTACAGCCAACAGTACCCCGAGCGCCGCATACAGGAGATTGAGCACGATCAAGGCGAAGAACGGCGCTTTCGGTAACCGTGCCACCAGTAAGTGCTGGCGTGTCCGCTCTGCCAGATTGGACGCCGGCTCCGTCATGCCAACGACCATACCCAGTGCCGTCTCACTGAATCGCAGTGCGAAGAAATCCGCCAGCTCCTGTGAGGTGTTCGACTGTTGTGCACCACTGATCCAAGCCGATTCGAGCGAATTTTGCGAGTAAGCCTGAACATTGGTAAGTGTCCAGCGAATGTTGGCGGGTAATGTGCCATTCGTGACGGTGTATGTTCCATTGACCACGCTGCCATTGACGAAGTTATACGTCAATTCGTACACAGTGCTGGTGCACGAGAGAATGAATCCCGAGCTCTGCCGGTCAGAAACCTGAGCAGCCTCTGGGTCGTCGGCCAGGGCTTCCGTCGTGGCTATTTGGGCGCCGGTCGCGAAATAGAATGGATTGCTTATCGTGATTTCGTTGTGGCCGTACCTCGCAACGGGGTCGATGAAGTTGTCTTTGCCAAATAACTGCAGGAAGAAGCCGGTGCTGCTTGGGCTTTGAGATATACCAGTGCTTGAATTGAACGGCGTGCCGGTATTATTCAGCATGTCCCCATGTAAATTGGGACCGCAGTTATACGTCACAGCCGGAGTCACCATATCCGCTATACACCCTCCTGCATACGTGCAATACGAGTCCCACTGCAGATTGCACGCGCGTGTGCTCGGTTTGCACGTCGTGCCCAGCGCGTATGTGCTTGCCTGGAAGTCGAGGCTTGGATCTCGTTGCGCGGTGGTGATGTAAGCGAGCGGTTTCTCGTCCAGCCTGCAGCTCAGAACCGCGTTGACGCTGGAGAGATTCGTCAGGGTCCGAGCCGTCTCAGACGCGGTGGGGAAGTTGATGCTGTTGCCGGGTGGATTGATGGCGCCGATACATTGCCCGCTAGATGCAGGATCGTATGTCGTGTTCCAGCAGTAGGGGTCGAGGATTCGGCTGTATGAGGCGCTGGGCTGAGCGAGAATTGGTGACAGCCTGTCGTAGGGAACAGTCGACGTGGTTACGTGTAGCCATGTGTCAACGGCGAGGATTGCGAGGCTGGAGAGATGATAGTTCTTGAGATCAGTATTTAGGTCATTGCCTGGAAAACGTACTGAAACCGTGGTGCCGTGGTGTGTAGGCGTATGATACATACCTCAGGAATACCGAAACTAGAAGAGCAGTGGCGGTCACCCACAAAAGCTTCGTCTGTCTGGTGCGTTTCCTCCAGAGCGAATAATCCAACCACGACCACAAGGAGCCCAAGCTCCCACCGAGAAGGCCGATGATCAGCCTGAACTGATACGTCGTGGGCAGCTCGTTAGCCGTCCCGGCTTCCGATTTACTCAGATAGGATTTGGCGAGCGGATACGAGACGAGAGCCATTACGAACGTGGACGTGAAGGATGTGACGGTGCTGGTCCACGAAGACACCGTGATTAACCGCGTCGCGCTGTAGTTGATATAGTAGTACACAGATTGATCGTAGGATTCAGGTCGCTCGCCGAAAATTGCTTCGTCGTTGGAGGTCAAGGGGTCCTCGGAAACAAGATAACCATACACAAGACCGATGAATATTCCCGTCAGGACGATCATTGGCACGCTGAGGCAGGTGAGTGACCAGATGATTTCTCCGAGGGCTCCTGTGATCCTGTGTAGAGATGGGTTGGCAGCAGGGGTCTTAGCTTCGAGGGCGGTCTGCGAAGCTGGTCCTGTTGTCACGCTTGGGGGTTTGGTCTGACCGGCTGGAGAAGCATTCTGGCCATTTTGTAAGATAGTCGCGTTGCCTTGCGCCGGCGTTGGCGGTGGCGCTGCACGATGTCGTTTCATCGATGATATCCTCGTAGGCTGGTTTTGAAAGCACGATGTGGCTGAAGCTATTTAGGATGCGAGTCTATTTCAAGCAGAATGACATTGCGGGTGGACGCGAGGCTGAGGCTGAGGGATTGAGATTGGAGAATTGAGAAGAGGTCTAGAACCAAGGAATTGATAAAGTACTTTCCTTCTTTATGTTCAGCCTGATCGAAGGTCCCATCGCTGTTCGAGCACTGAAGCCCGGGAGGGCCACGCTAAAGATGGGCAAAAGGCTCCTCGACGGTAGGGAAGATCATGACTGGCCCTTTTGCTGCAAGCGATGGGCATCGTAGCGACGGCTTGAGTGCAAAATCATCGGTGCGAGTCGCTCACCTGTAGAATCGGGGCTGGAAGGACCCTTAGTGTTAGCTAGCTTGGAACGATTGTACGGAGTACTCCGTGGTGTCTATCATTCCCATGCTACTTCTGCTATAATAGTGCAGTTACTTTCGCGCAACATAACTTGGAGGTGAGTCTAGGTTTATGAGGTCCAGAAGAAGGCTGCCATGCGCGAGGCGGAATGAATCAAGAATATCAATGAATAGCGTCTGGGGCATCAGGATCCAGGAATCGTTGCTGGACGTGAATGTGAGGACTGACACTCAATGCAACCCTGGGATCAGGGGCGTTGAGGAACATCATTCTGGTAGAGTAAAAGCGGTCTTACTCTTCTTTAATTGTGCCTTTTCCAGTCTTTCGACCCTCGGAGGAATAATATGAGGGCAGCGCAGGAGAGGTTTCTATAGCACATTAGGACCGTTAGAAGGTGGAGAGTATGCCAGGTCGCGGGTCGCGGAAAAACAAAAGGCCCGAAAGTTCTTTCGAGGAAGGCATGGGCCGCAAGGCCAAGGAAAACAGGGCAGGGCCGAGGGACCCGAGGAGCCGCAGTTCCACTGTTGCGCCATCCCTACGTCATCGCCTTGTGTCGATAGTGATCCTAGAATAGTCTTTCTAGATGGGTGCCAGAGCCGACGACGACTCTCCCTCGTACTCTCGTAGCTTGTATGGTCTGATTCCACAAAGCTTAGGTACCTTTCTAGTCAGCCACTACTGGACCTGGCGACCTCGAATAGCCGCTCTGGCAGAATATACGATGTGTCGCGGTGTCCGAGGCCACTCAACAATCGTTCTATCTCGCACCAATTAGCCTGGTTTAACCCTAGTTCAGCTCGCGGATTCTTGTACGGTGCGTATCCTGTGTTTCTCATTACCCGTCCCATTGAAAGATTGATGAAGTCAAGGAGGAGCCGTAATTCCCGAGCGGGAACCAGAACCCGTTCTCGTATGGATTAAACTTCAAGCTATGCCTTGATCATCACGCTTCCGTAATCATGTGAGCCCGTGAGAGATTCACTAGTTTCTCTAATTATACGAAGTATATATACATGACGGGAGTGTGCGAATGCCTCTCAGACCTTCTCTTCAAAAGAAGGGTGCACTTACGTCTTCATCAACTGTCATAGTTCTTTGACCGGGAATATACTCAAATACACCAAACACCGACAATTCGGTTGTCGTCAATCTATCAACACCAAAACCGCAAACATGAGCAAACCACCATCTTCAACTGTACATTCTCCCGTTCCCTACAGTCGCCGCCAGTTTCCAGTCTGAAGCTAACATGAACCCGCTTCTAGAGCGATGTACTTCTGTACTTTCTCGCGCTCTTCCTCCCACCACTTGCCGTATTCCTCAAGACAGGTTGCGACTCGAATTTCTTCATCAACATCCTGCTGTCGATCTTGGGCTGGCTGCCAGGTGTGATTCGTGAGTCATTCCTAACGCCCCTAGGCTCAAGATTCTATGACAGGCTTGGAAAGTTCCGTTCGCCGCTTCGGTTTACTGACGTGTGACGCTCCAGATGCCTGGTGGGTGATTTCCAAGTTCGAGCGTCCCGCTCCTGCGCATACCCACGTGCACTAGAAGCCCCCTCGGTCCCCAGCCTCAGGCGGATCATTTGTCTATTGGGTCGTGGTTATAGATTCGTCGGGATACCATCGAGCGATTTCAATTCTGGGTAGCAGGTTTTCTGCTCGCGACGGAGTCTAGTTTTAATATCAGGCGGTTGTGGTGGTTTAAGGTCACCTCTATATACTCACAATATAATGCCCTTGAGTCGAGGCAGCCTGTACAACATTCGGGCCCATCCCTTAAAAAAGGCTTTACTTCAATGCTCAGAGTTCCTCCAAATCGTTCTGTCCTCTACGAGGATCGGGCCTGGCACGGTAGACCTTGGAAGGTTGTCAGAGATTGTATTCGTTCTCAACGATTGGATGCCAAGGAGGAGGATCTGGTCCACAGTGACTATTCTGCCTGTACTTTCTCACATCCTGAGGAGATCCCTACGCCATTGTCTGGCCAATTTGATCGCAAAGCTTTCCAAGTCAATCTGGCTCACTCGAGGCGCGAGCGACTGCACAATCAAGAAACGACTCTCTCTGCTACAGATGCGTCTATATTATTTGCTTCACAACAACCTTCGCTTAATCTCAAACCCACTCATTCCTGACCCATTAAGGATGACAGTCTGTACACTTCCCATGTTGAAAGTCGTCAACCAGCCCCCTGCGACATCGTTGGCAAGAATATTGATACTCATTCGAATCTCTTCATCGGCGATCGGAACAGACAAGCTGCTCTTGATATCATGAATGACTTGATTCATACCAAACGACACCCTGCTCCGAGCCTTGCCAGGACTAGCAAGCGATGATCCTAGAGTAGATCCCAGCTTTTGTTGTTGTTTCATTCGCAGGATATCAACCACGTCATCGATACGGCCAATGGCTCTGGAACGTAAGATAGATTCTGGCGTTGGCCCACTGGCGATGGAATTGGCCAATTGTTTGGCTCTGACCCTGTCAAACAAGGAAAGTGTGCGAGCTTTTAGTGCCTGAGAATGAGTATTCTCTTCACTGCGAGCTTGGTCTGTTTCTCGAACGGAAGGTTGTGGCTTTGCTAGACGTTGGTTGGCTGGTGCAATTCCCAGTATGTGCTTCCGAGCCACCGAGGCTTTCTCTCTCCGAAGCTGAGTCTGAACTCCCATCTGGAATTCAAGGCGTGGAAGCAGGGAAATCTCGTCACAAAGCCAGCTGGTTTTTTGGCCCTTTTGAGCGCTAAAAGCATCCAGTAGTTGCTGTTCATACAACTCTTGTAGCTTTTGCTCCTCATAGGACGACTGACTCGAAAGTTGCGTACCACAGAACTCAATGTGGTATCGAAGATTATCTCCAAGTCCAGCCATGTTGAGTTTAAAGGGGCTGTTCCTGAATTTCAACGTCTTTGATGTGACCTTAGTGCTAGCGCCTATCTCATATATTGCCAGCATGCGTTGAATATCTTCTCGTGAGGCTGCGTGCTTTTTCCATATTCGGGTGACTATGCTCAGCAGTGAACACAAATCTGCTGGTGCGGATGGGCCATTATGAGCGACATGGATTGTGAAGGCTTTGAGGAATGATTTGTGCAATGACTTCAAGTCTTGTAACACCAAAGGAAGTTCTTGTGGAGGTGATGCGTTACTAGTCGGTTTTCCACTGAGAGATAGCTCAGCGAAGTGAATGGGGGTCGAAAACTCGGTGTCAATTAAAATTTCCTCACCACTCTGCGAACAGGGTGGACTCGGCAGAGAAATCTTTGCCTTTGGCGATCAGTATCGATAATATTTGACATTTGGGATGAACCATACCTTCTTTGTCTTCACATCTAGAAATGGCTTTTCTGATTCTGTCTCATTGTCGTGCCCGACCAGGGAGCGCTTTCGTTTTGCATCGTTCTTGGTCGGTGGTAGTACCTCCACAATTGGGCTAATAAAGGCTTCGCATGCAAGGGCTTTGGTTATCCTTTGACTTGTTGCTTTAGACACCTTGGTAAAGGCTCGGAGTGGTGTTTGCCGCTTGCTGACACGAGCTGCTCGAGTGGAAGGTGCCATGGTGATTTAGGGAAGGTGCGACCAAAAGATCGAATCGAGCTCGATTATATCCTGGAGAAGTTGCAAGGAAACACAACTTGTGACCGACCGACAGTGCACAGGGACAGGTAGTCAAGTAAGTCTCAGCTTTTGGTGTTGTATGGAATTCCAATATGGCTGACTGAGACCATGCCGAGTCAGTCGAGGAAGGCGCGACGCGTCTCGACTCTCAGCGCGACCGCGACACGCTAAACCCAATTCGGCCATAATTGATTTCCCAGCCTCGCCCGGAGGATATGCTCATTGTTTCCACAAATAATAATGATTATACTAGTATTCTCAAGTCCACTTCCGCCCAAATGGTTGTGTTCGATGCCCTCCAACGCCTGCGCTAATATAAAATACACCGAGAGGATCCCTAGTCCTCGTCAGGAATCAAGACCTGATCCACTCCCAACCGTAATTCCGAATTATCCTCGACCTGATCGTCTTCGCTATCATGTACTCTTGCCTTCCCCTTGTCCGGCTCCTCCTCGCCTCCCTCCGCTTGCGTACGGTGTTGTGACAATTTGACGCGCATGGGTGATTTTTCTGCTTTGATTTCTGCATCCGCTGAAATACCTTTGATCTCTTTCACTGGATCGTCCTCGGGTATCGGCTTGGGCCCAGGCTTATCGAAAATGGTTGCGATGGCTTGAGTTGCCATGCTGTCGTCATCCACAGTCTTCAAGATATCCTTTCTATCACTCCAGTATTCCAGTCCCGCTATTTGAGCGTTGGCCGCATCAACAGCTGCCAGGATGTTATCAATTCTTCGACTTTCTGCGTCATTCTCTGGCTTTTGTTCATCTTCGTGCTTCTGACGATGCTGCCGAGCCCCAACTGCACTTTCCTTGAGAAATGATAGTAGCTGTCGCCTTGAGTTTTGAAAGACAAGAAAAGACATGATGTCATGGATGTGATCCTTGAGATAGGCCAGTTCTTCGCCACCCTGATCCACAAACTTCTTGACGACTTCAATCTTTTCTCGGTCAATGGTAGCAAAGCGGAGAGCTTTGAGTAGACTAGCGATATCCTTCACATCTTCAGGTGGCTCATCAATTTCGAGAGTACTTTGATAGCTCAAGTAGCTAGTAGGTCGGGCGGTTTTACCTGGCCCATCGACCGCACTCATAGGGCTTCGGTCTCTTTTGGAGTGAATGGTAAAATAGTCGCCCGTCAGGTTATGTGCGGCACCTAGCGAGCCTGGTTTTCTGGTACCATGGTCATGATCCTTCTTTGCTCTTTTCCGTAGCCAACGGCGTTGTCTCACAAAAGAATGGAACCAAGGATGTGTGCCATGCCAGGCAAACTTTCCACCAAAAGCAAAAGAGTATTGCCAGCCTTCTTCATCAACGTCATGGCTCATATCAACATACCAGGATTTCCATGTCCATTCCCAGCTTGGGTCCGGAACTTGTGCATTGGTGATGTTGACGGGAGAATCCTTGAAATCCTTGTTCACCCAGGGGCTAGGATCGATTGGCATGAGAGACGAATGGGAATACAGAGGAATGCCACAGAAGAAAGCACCTCGCTGATTCTCGTAAAGGATATCATACTCGTAGACACGATCTTTGTGATGCTTCGACCTTGGACCTTTCTGAGTTGGCCGCTGTCTACCTCGTTCAGTGGGTTCATCTGGGGCAAAATCGAAGGTGTGAGTCGCTCGGGGGGTGTCTAGCTCAGGTTCGTCGACCACAGGCGTCGGGTTGGTTGCAGAATTTGAGGGACGATCTTCTTCTGTCGCAATACTGCTCGGTTTGGAGGATTGTCGGTCCTCTTGCCATTTTGCATATCTCCTCCGTTGAAGATGGTCTTTGAGAGAGTTCCTGGTAGGTTTTTTTGCCAAGTGTCTCCAACTTGGACTGGGCGAGGCAGACCTTTGCTCTTCTTGGTTTGAGGACCTAGTGGCATCGATCAGAGAGATTTCATGGTCGTAAGGGTCGGAAGCACCATCGAGAGTGGCAACGCGTGTGGTAGTCTGGTTAACATTGACGGACATGCCTCGAAAGGGGAGATGGGGTTTATTAAAAGGCTAGATGGAAAGGTAGGAGTGTTCAACAAAGAGTCAAGTCATGATCAGGAAGACTCTATGTGCTCACTGATGCGGCAGAGCACCGGATGGAGACAGTCTCGGGGTGGATCTTGAAAGCGCCACAAAATCTTAAAGTTATTTAGGATATAATAGATTGAAGCTGAGTTGGAGTCTATTACTATTAATTTCGAAGAGTGTGTACAGTAGGTGAAAGTAAAAGAGAATTTAGCAGTTAGAGAGTAGCGTGGTCTGGGAGAATATTCTGGCTGTTGCGAGCCGTTGGCCTTGAAAAAAAGCAAGAATTATCAGGAATGGCGCAGTTGACGAGGCCAAGTTGCCGGCGGCAGGTGCAGGTAGGTCATGGTGCAGGCGCAGTCTCCAGGCCAGGCAGGAAGCGAGAAAAACTGATGCGGGGGAGGTGCCTCTGAGAGGCTGGGCGGGAGCAGAAAGTGCAGGTGCCATGGCAATGTTGTCATTACGCCAATGATGTCACTGTCTTCGGTCACACTCCCGCCAAACCTCGGACGCTCTTGCACTCCTCAGGCACCTTCCACCACTCATTGATTGACGAGTACAAAGCGACTGCGTCTGCAATCATACCACCACCCTCCTCCCACCACCATTCTAGCTGAACCTCCCCTTCCGTGCATCCTCACAATCCCGGTATTGGTCTATTGCAATCAACATTGATCGATTCTCTTCCAGACACCCACCCTTCCTCACCCACTTCAGGCATACATCCCTGATCATGTCGAGACGAGGATTGACCATTGGTGGTCTGGCTGTTGCTGGTGGTGTTGGCTACTACCTCTATGGCGCTGGCGGCGATCCAAAGGTGGCCCAGAAAAAGTTCGAAGGTACTATCCATTCCCTCCAGCACTACTTCTTCTGACTGATGGATCCTATCAGCCGATGCCTCCAAGGTCTCATCACAAATCAAGAGCGAGCTCCCTGGGAAAGAGAAAGAAGCCGAGAAGAAGGGCGAAGAACTTGCACAACAGGCTGGCCAGAAGTTTGACCAAGCGGTAATCTAGCCTTCCCTCCGTCACTTCTTGTTAGCAAGTTCTTACTCTCACTAGACCGCCGATGCCAAATCCAAACTCGCCGACGCCGAGGCGAAAGCAAAGGAATATCGCCAGAAGACAGGCAAGGAGCTCAACAGCGCCATTGACAAGTTTGACAAGACTGTGGAAGACCAGGCAGCAAAGGCAAAGAGCGGCATCAGCAGCTGGTTTGGCGGCGGCAAGTAAGATGATGGCGATGGCCCAGAATGCCTGTATATTTAATGCTACCGGCGTTGGACCCCTCAACTTTGTGTATAGTTCTGCGCTCAGTCCGACTCGAGATCAAAGTTGTGTCCAGTTAATGGTTGAAATATCCTCACCAGAGAAATATGGGGTCCTCTCTTGGTCAGGAGTTTGAATATGTGTCTGGGAAACACGTCGTGTTCAAGTATATCGGATCGTCATGCTGAGCAACGAGGTTCGCTCATCTTAGGTACCTACCTAGCCATGATTCGCAGGCAATGGATCTCCGAGGCGATCTTCGGCCAATAACTTATCCCATTCATCCTCCCTTTGTTCATGATGGATGTCCTCACTTACCAACTTTGTTGAATTTCTCATCTTTCATCGAATGTCCCCAATGACGATCTCTACCCTATCAAAACTTTCCATGAGCTCTCGCAACGGTCCGAGTCTTATCGACTCGTTCGAGGACCAAGATATTTGTTCATTTCTGAAGGCTCAAATCGCTGTTTTCATTATCTGGCATCCGTTCAACGCCAACGCTATTACGCGTCTTGCATGAAGAAAACCCACTGCCAAGTGAAATTGCAGCAATTTGCTTGGAGGGTCCCCTTCTGGGGCCAAGCCATGGTTGTACAACTCGCATGACAGAGGGCCTGCACCGGCTTCAAGCGTCAGTCGAGTTTCACTCGATTCACTTGTTGCTCGATGGCCTGCGTTCGCTTAGTGCTAAAAGCAACCCGCTTTTATGTGTTGGCCTTCTGACTGTGCTATGGCGGTACATGAGGCAAGCACGCACTCTGACACGCATGAACTGGTGGTGACAGATGGTGCCCGATGCACCTTCCGATTTCTCAAAAAGGTGATCAAGCTCTAGAGAAGGCCCATGTGGAAGCTTTCCTTTTGTTCCTCACTTTTCCTTTCTGCATCTGATTCGAGGTGGAAAAGAAAGGCCTCTCATCCGACGTCCGTCGCGATGGATTTTTTCAAGAAACTCAAGGATGAAGTCAAAGATCTTCTGAATGATGACGACGACAAGAACAAAAAGGAGAATGACAAGAAGAAGGAAGACGAACACACCAAATGTGGGAAACTCCCAGGAAATTTATATTCCTTTAATGTTCAAGAGACAGCTGACGCGTCCTGTCTAGCGCAATCAACCGATCCCAATCTTTACCAGTCTCCTAACCCTTACCCTCAGCAGCATCAATATGATGGCCAACCGCAGTACCCCCATGGTCATCCGCAAGATCCTTATGGTCAACCACAAGACCAGCAACAGCCTTACGGTCAGTATGGTGCTCCGCTTCCGCCCCAACCGGGATATGGTCAGCCTCCATCCGGCCCACAGCTCCCGCACGGCTGGATCTCACAATGGGACCCCAACAGCCAACGCTACTACTACCTCGAACAAGCCACTGGTCGCACACAGTGGGAGCCTCCCGCTCCTCAATGGGGGGTACCTAGTCCACCCCCCGGTCCACCCGGAGCAGCATCTGGCTTCTATCAGAACTACGGCCAGGCTATGCCTGTCGTTCCACCCGTAGCTGGCCATGATGAGCATGCTAGGGACTTCTATGGTGTTGATCCCGGCAAGGAAAAGGGTAAGGATAAGGACAAGAAGGACAAGAAGGACAAGGGTTCGGATACTGGCAAGCTCGTGGCGGCAGGGGTTGGTGGTGCTGCACTTGGAGCTCTTGCAGCTTCCGCTTTGTCAGACAGCGACGACGGTATGATTCCATCGATGCTCTTGTCTCAAACAAATTCTTCGTAGACGAAAGACTAACCTTGTCACAGACCACCACGGTGCAAGCGCTGCCCCGTATGGTGCACCACCCGCAGGTGGTAGCTATGGGGGCTATGGTGCCCCACCACCGGCTGCTGCACCGCCGACGGAACCTCCGCTCGAGTATAATCCCGAACTCTCATCGAGTCAGCGTTCTTCGCTGCAAGAAGCTCGTGAGGACCTCGAAGAAGCCAGGGCCGACGCTGCCGACTCCGATGCCTCGAGCAGTGACCTGGAGGAGCTTCGTGAAGCTGAGGAGGAGTATGCCAGTGAAGTCGAAAGTGCGCATTCTGAGTTGGAGGATGACTGACCTCCCTTTCTGCTCTCTTGTTGTCGTGGTGAGGCGCGTTCAAGCCCTACCTGCAACTGTTATGGGCTGCACTCGAATCGACTTCAAGCCAATTCGAGGCAGCTAGCCGTTCCTTGAACAGGAAGCTTGTGACCCTGGGCTTCCGCATGCAGCAAGTTGGGATGATGCATTCCAGAGTGTTCACATTGCACTTTTAGCATTCTGTAGAGCTATTGAGCACAACCGAAGCATTAAGCACTTCAAACTTCATCTTTCCTTTCCAATCCGCATTTTCCGTCAGGGGGTGTGAGTTCGAGTCAGATGACTGACCTGGACATGACACTGATTCTGATTACAATCCTCAATCAGATTGGCTTCATCATAAGCACTTTCCTGCCACGTTCCGTCCACTCCCTTTCTTCCCAGCCCTGCTTCTGTAGGATAGTATACATCTTCTCATACTTGGCAGGAAATGTTGCGACACTGAGTGCCCCAATACTCAACGACCGAGCATGGTCTTCCACCTTGCTCATAAGGGCAGCAAAGACGCCGGTACCTCGTGTGTCTTCAGAGACTCCTGCCAGCCAAATGTGCAGTGTTGGATGCGGCAATGTCCTGTCGGATTTCATATGGGCAAATACGAAGCCAAGGACCACGGGCGCTGGATCTGTACTTATCGATGTTGACAGTCGCGGCGGCGAGTATTGGCTACTACTAGACGTGCTGTAGACTAGGATTGAGTCTGGCCTGCTCAGGCGAATGGACCATTCTTCCAGCGAGGAATGGTGCGTTGGTCGTGATGATTGAGTGTCGAAGATCAAGTTGGATAAATTGAGCACTGGTTCGAGGTTTGAGGCAAGCGCAGTGCTGTCGAGTTTGTGGATGGTGAACGATGGCGCCGCAACTGTCATCATGCGGGTTTGAATTGGCAGGACGCTGTTATTGTATCCGCAGGCGTTTTTAGACAGGAGCGACATTATGTGACGGAGACGGGCTACATAAGGCTCTGAATACGTCCAACCCCTGAAATGCCAAGCTTCCCTAGCTTCCTCCCTCTCCTCGTTGCAGTCTTTTTCCCTTCTTGCAAGACACTGGTGCATGATGTCAGTTTGAGAGGCCTAGCTCCATGCTGGGTTTTAAATTAGGGGTTGTATTGATCCAACATGTCTGAAGATCGTGAATGGAGCAAGCGAGAAAGAAAGTCAGCCAGGCAAAATAAAAGGCATGTGTCGGAGAAATCATATTCCGTTTCCGGCCAAATTTCAAATGACGACACCCCCTCAGCAAGGAAACATGCTGATCGCCACGAATTAACCTGGTTATTCGCTCTCTCACTCCTTAAATAAATCAAAGATGTCTGCTTCATTGGCTCCCGAATGCAATGAGGCCAAAGAGTAAGTCTTCCGGTCTTCACTTTCGACAAACTCTGACTGCAACTAGAAAATATGACACATGCTTCCTGAAATGGTATTCGGAAAGTACGTTTATCCAGGCATCAGGGTTCTTTATCCATGTTGGCATGTTCTCACATTGTTTTGCAGAATACATTCGGGGCAACTCAGCAACAGATGAATGCGAACCCTTATTCAAGCAATACAAGAGCTGTTTGACGGTAAGTTTTGACTGCCTCAATTGATCACAACGTGGCTAACCTCGTGGTAGAAAGCTCTCAAGGAGCGAGGCATTGATTCTATGCTGTCCGATGCGCGAGAGAGCACCAACGAGACTGATGCCGAACATTTGCGTCGATGATCCTGGCTTGGTTAAGAACAGGACGTCCCTCACCACCAGATTGTGCTCATCTTTGCACGACCAGATCACTCCTCAACACCCATTTTTCGCCACTCTTGACCTCTTTTCCTTCATGGAGCATGCAGTCATCGCCATGCTTATGGAGAAGAGCCATTCCAGCTTCCAGACCTACGACTATTGGGTCTGGCGTCTTCAAGCCTTTGCCCAGTGATTCGGGATAGAAAGCAGTCTCTCCGCCCTCGCAGGTTGTAAGATAGATCAAAAGAGTCCATGTTGTTTTGGCGGGGATGTTAGCCTCGCCAAATTGTAATTTATTGCTTTCATCGTAATGCTTGTCGAAAAATTGGCCGGGCCGATACCTATAAACTCGGATGTTCGGGTTTAAACCCAGGACTTTCCCACTGAAAGTACTCTCCTCTTCAAATGAGGCTATTAGATGCTGCAAGCCACTCTGTTCCCAGAGACTTTTGGCGAATATAGGGTCTTGGATCTGAAAGCGGTCGTTGACCCTAGTTGCCTCACCACGCTTAGGTTTTCCAGGAGTGGTGGTTAGTGGTAGAGATGATAAGAAGGACACGAAGGTCTTGCACAGGTTAGAAGTGAATAGGTTTCGAATGACCAGGATCTGATCAGCTGCAACGGTCTCAATGAAAAGATGTTCTGCAGGGATGATGGGGCTCAAAGCTGGCCAGTTGGGTAGTGGAGTTTGTGGTGAGGCTACAGGCCTGGACTTTTGTTGTTTCCCTCGAGGAGCCATGTTTTTGTTTCCTTTATACAACGGCTTGCTGCGTGACAGCACTTACAAGCAGTCAATACCTAGGTATCTAAATGTGGTCTCAGAGCAACAATAACAGCCCTGAACCAGCAGATCTTGCATGTGAACGGGAGCCCCCACCACGCAAATCTCCCGTCTGCCGATTGGACGTCTCTACAGCTCTTGGCATTCGGGGGAGGAAAGGAAAGAGCGATGAGTGGTAGCGTGCTTGCCAGCGCTGCCACTCGCCGCCTTTAGGATGATCCGCTCCGCTTCTTCGAGAACTTCTGATCTTTTTGTCCTGACCAACTGCCCAACTCTCAACGGACCACAACCCTTCTGCGCGCTCCCATTCTTCATTCGCAGACCTCCGAATGTCGTCGCAGGCAATTGCGGCGCCAGCAAGAGGTCTGCCGGATCTCCCATCCCCCGTCGACATCGACATCGACCTCCATTCTCCGGCATGGTCTGACCGCGACATCTCTATTTCCCACGCCCATTCTCACTCCCACGACTCGGGCGCATCTAACAAAAATGACTTGAACCTCACTCACAACTCTTCTGAACCCCGACAACCCCACCCTTCTTGGACGGCCATGGATGTCCAACAGCGCAACCAGGCTGTTGGGAATCTGCTGGCTGCCTTGATACCCGCTGGCCCAACCCAGACCGCAACTAACGGTCCACTGACAAACCAGCTTTCCCCTACAAACGGGAAGGTAGAAAACATTGAACCTGCGCAAGAGAAACAGGAGGATGATTCGTTCACTCAAACCGCCACTGAGAGTATTTCCAATCCACCCTTACCCACCGACCCTGATCTTTCGCTTCCACCGCTCCCTCCGCTCTTGCACAACGACTTCATCGACTCGAGCATGGGTCCTTCCTTGCACTCAATTATTCCAGATGATGGGCAGGACGACCAACAGCACTTCGCGCATCTTGGTGATCTTCCAATGGACATCTCTGGCCACCCCGAAGCGCAACAGCCCTTCCCCAACTTGTCACACGAGATGGCGCCAGAACGCAGAGAAATAGAGGCTTTCGCAAAAATCGAATTCGAAGATGGAAACTACTATATTACTACCTACGCATGCGAATTGGGAAGAGACGCTTTCGCCTACCGCGCGGCCCTTCAGCGTGCCGAGGAGTCACGACAAGCGGAGCAAAACCAGGCCCAAAGTTCTAGTGGAAGGAGGTCAGAGGCTATTCCCAGGCCAGAAAATAGCCAGGTCCAAGGTAGTGTTGTCAGTGAAGCTGGTGGTTTTGGAGGGGTTGACGAGCGACCGGGTCCAAATGGACGTGACAAAGATGAGGTGCATCACATGCATTCTCATTCCTCTGAGCCATCTGCTGGCAGTGTTGTCAAGCCTCAGGAAGTTCTCATTAATCCGCCACTGATCCCTTTCGACTACCATAAGATGGCAGAGCTGCAAGCCCAGGCCGAAAACGAAAACGCTTTGGTAAATGACACTGAACAGCCCGCTCCAGTCACTGCAGATCATATCCCCGACGCCCACAATTGTCCTCTGATACCAATTCATGCTATGCGCAATTTTCAAAAATCAGAAGTTGAAAACCACAGGAGTATCTCGCGTCGTCACGTGAAGATTCAGTGGGATTTCGACAAAGACTGCTTTATGCTGAAAGTTTTGGGAAGAAATGGTGCTTTCTTGGACGACCAATACCTCCAGCGTGCCGCAGTCAAGCGGCTCCGCGATGGCTCCAGAATCCAAATTTCCAATGTATGGATGACATTCCGCCTGCCCAACCAGAAGGCATCCCCCATCAGCGACGAGTCTGAACGAGAAGACAAAGATCGGAACTCTCCGCTGTTAAGGAGCACCTCTCCCACTTCAAATGAACAGGATAGGAGTATCTCTCCTTCACGCACTGGAAAGACCAGGACCAAAATCACTCTGACCACAGGCTCGAGATCAGCTCCTGTCATGCCTGACCCTCTAGTAGGTCCTGATGGTCAACCTCTTCCTCCTCGCAAACGTGGACCAGGTCGTCCACCCAAAGATGGAATTATGTCCACACGTGAACGAAGGGAGAGGGAAAAAGCCCTCAAGCTCGCCGAGGCCAAGGCTGCAAATGGAGGTACAACCCCACCGCCAAATCTAAAGGGCAAATTTCCCAAGCCCATCATCAAGGAGGAGGTTGTCAAGGAGGAGCCAAAAGCGGAGAGAAGAAAATATAAAAAGCGAAAACGACCGGGCGAGGATGGTGATATTGTTCAATCGATTGAGGGCGGTGAAGTTGATATCCCTAGTGAAGCCGAGAAGCCACCAGTTAAAAAGGCCCGTGCTTCAAAATCACCCTCCCCAGAATATCCTCCTGCGGACAGCCTAACAGAAGAACAATTGGCAAGACCATCAGAACCATATGCCCGATTGATCTACGATATTCTGTTAGACATCCACCCCAAAGCTCTCCCGTTGAAGCAGATCTACCGGGCCTTGAAGCTCAAATTCCCATTCTTTGTCCACAGGGTGGACTCGGAGGGATGGCAGAGCAGCGTGCGGCACAATCTGAACCAGGAGTGGAACAAATTGTTTGAGAAGGGAGAGAAAGAAGGCAAAGGCTTTGCTTGGAAAGCTATACCTGGAGCCCTACAACCACAAGCAGAGCGAAGACGAGCTGCCCAGCAAGCTGCGGCCGCCAAACCTAAACCTGCACCTGCGCCACGCCAACACCCTCAAGGTCCTCCTCCTCCGCTCAATTGGCAGAATAGCACACCCTATTCTCAGCCTAATGGTATGCCTCCGAGGGGTCCACCTCCACCTTTCTTTATTCAAGGTCCACATGGCCCAGTTCCACCGCCTCCTAATGGTATGCCCTGGCCTCCTCCGCCTCCTGGATCAGTACCACCTCCAGCGTCATCACATGGGAATCCGCCGCCACGGGCCCCAAACTCAACTTCTCAGCCATTCTATGCCCCAACCCAATCTGGAATTGCTCCCTTCCCTCCCCAACAGGCTTCGCAACAAGCAGGTCAACAGACTGGGCCTCCAAGGTCTACTCCTTCGGTAAATCAGCCCACAGCCCCGGGACCATCCTCTGCGCTGCCCCCGACTAGCTCAGTACCTCCACCATCCACCAGTTCATCAGCCTCACGAAACATGCCCTGTACCTTGGATGGTATCGTGGCCATTGGAAGGTTCGAGTCTGCTATGTATGAACAAGTCGGCGACCCTGAGAAGATCGCGCGGTGGCGGGGAATCTTTCAGTCTGTGAAACGTCGTCTACTCCATGGTGCCCCTCACTCCCTGATGCCAGAAGGGGACACAAGAGAGGAAGAAACTATCATGAGTCATGTGAGAACTTTCATCAATCGGTTTAAGAATCCTGCATTTATTGGCTTTTCCATCGATCCGGGGAGCTCGAACGCGTCTCCTGCACCTAATCCACCGGCAAATGCTGCACCCGTATCTGACAAAAATGCGACACCACAGGCTGCATTAACAGTTCAGCCAGTGAATGGGTCACAAGAAAGTCCAAAAGAGTCTTCTTCAGATTCGAAGTCATCAATAGAGGCATTGACAACCCAGCCAGCACCAGCCAAAGCAAATACAAGCGACTTTGTGCAGGACTCGGAGACAGCCAAGATTGATTCGGCCCAAACTATGGACATGGAGGGAGCAGGTCAAGGCTTATCGGAATCCCAAGACGCTGATAAGAAAACCGAGAGCCTGCCTCCTACATCTGCCACGTCTGCTTAGAAAGCAAGAGTCCCGTCCTAGTTGGATTCGATTTTGCAGATAACAACCGAATAACTTCATTGCAATAGACCGCAGGTAGTCCCATTATTTTGATTTACGCTGGCCGTTGAAAAGTTCAAGCTGGATCTCCCGAGCTCAAGATCACATCATTATTTCTACACAATTCCTTTTCCCCAGCAGTATGTCTTTGCCAAAACCTGAGTCGTTTCATCATCGCTTGATACACAACAAGAAGCACGGCGTTAAGAGAAATGGGCCCAAAAGTTATTTTATTCACACTTGGTTGTTAAGGCAACTATTGCAGGGCACGCGGCGCAGGAGACGTGACGGGTGGATGTTTATGAGCACACGTCATCGGCATTGGTACCGAGTGGCTACGAACTGGACGCTGAATGTGCTGGCTGGACCATTTGGAATTTGGCATATATCTCATTGGGGACGAGTTGCTTATCATCCAATGGGTGTGAGCTGTCGCTGCTTGGTTTGTTTGGTCCATGCAACTCGGCTTCAGCGAGTGGAGAGCCCAGCAATTGTTCTTGCTTATTCGGGCTCTTCGCATCAAGAGACAGATTGATGAAATCTATATTGCGATTGGTGCGATCCGGGGATACGTGTTCGTGCCACTTAGATAACGAATATCGTACGCATTGTGCGTACCACTGAGCGATTGCCTACATACATGTCTAGAGCTAGAAACTCACGAACCTGCCAGATTTTCTTCTCCCGCCCTGTTTTCGCGCGGTTTCTCTCGGCGATTGTGACGTGATGTGATGTGATGTGATGTGATGTGAGTCATGTAATGGTCATGCATGGATTGCGGGTCCTATGCTGATCGAGTGTCCTTGTGCCAATTTCAAATCTGGGAGTAAAGTAGACATTGCATCGCTGCTTCTGAGAATCTGCATGAATGCCAGGTGTGTGTACTCTTGTATTTAGAGACATCCACAGGCTCTCCTAAGACATGATATATTTTTGTGTTACAATGCAGCTGCACTCGCGCGCGGACCCTCTTCATTGCCCTACTACTCTGAGTTTATCTGTCTAGAGACATGCACAACCACCAATTCACAACTCCTTGGGCGCACGTGCCATTTCTCGCCTCACCTCCGCCTCGAGCCGATCGACAATCAACCTGGCCACGTTCCTCCCCGCGAGTGCCGACGTCTCCATCGTGGAGATGAAGCTCTCGATCCCGCTGGTGTACCATAAGCCGGAAGACCCGTCGTGGCTGTCGGGATGGTCTACGAAGGGCAGCGAGAAATTCTCGAACGTCGCGGTCGGCGTCTCGTACGGGTATGCGGCCCATGTTTTCTCGTATGACCATGTTATCACAGAGCGCGGGAGCATGCTTATTGGGTCGTCTTTGGCCGGGAGGGTCTTGTGGGAGGAGCTGGTGGTGGTTGTGGGTGTGTACGGGATGTCGAATAGCTGGGCTAGAAAGCCCGCGGTGAGTGGTGCGGCGGAGAAGATTTTATACAGGTACTGTGGTTCCGAGGAGATGGGGTTGGTGACGAGGGTGCGGAGAGTGCTGATGCTCCAGAAGCCGGTAGGCCCGACGGCCTGGCGGCCACGTTGGGAACCGAGTTTGTCATTGAGATCTTTGGTCAGGGTCGTCAGGATGGAGGATGGGACCTCCGATTGAGACTCCAGGCCAAAGAACGATGGCGAGAGGCGCCGTGGTGAGGTGAAAAGTGTCACGTATTTGGTGTTGTAGGGAATTTCCTTGGGCGGGTAGGCTAGAAGTGGGGAGAACGTGATCTCTGCGAATTGATAAGGGGCAGCGAGGATGACCGCGTCGTACTCGTCGTTGAATTGTTCGTGGACGACGACGTTGGAGGTTCGGACATTGAATGTCCCTTTAGCTGTGTCCTTGACGATGTCTGTCACGGTAGTGTTCAACCAGATCTTGTGGGCGGATGTCTTCACCATTTCAGCAAAGATCTGCCAGTTCCCTCCGTCGACGGCGACGGCGCCCTCGATCGCCATGCAGACTAAGGTCTCTAGCCCGTGAATGCTGCCTAGGTTTGAGGCGTAGTTGACCCGTGTAGCCGCTTGGATGATCTCTCGAGTGAAAAGCTCACCAACACCGACGTCCTTGAGAAGTTCACTGCCTGACGTGTTCGTGTATCGCACCAGGCCTGAACGGTGGACTACCTCTTGCAGGGAGGTGAAAGGGAACCACGGTTCATGATAGAATTCGAGGAATTTCCCTACCGCATCCTTGGTTGTTCTCTGGGTCCTGATGGGTGCCCAGCCGTATTTCCACAATAGTTTTGCGATATCCCACCACCCACGCCACGATGCTCTGTTTCCATCGTCGTCGTCGTCGTCGTCGTCGTCGTTCTCCGCCTTGTAAACGAACGTTGTCCCGTCCCATATACCCAAATCGTACTTTGAGTCTTCCACCGCTTCGTAGATTTTTGCAGCGGTACTGAGGCCGAAGTCTCTCGTGGCATTGTATAAAATATGGTTTACCTTGACGAATATACTCGCACCGAGCTCGACAGGGTAGCTTTCGTCGTCAAACGCATCAACCGTGGTGGTTCGGCCACCGATGTATGTATTCGAGTCGAAGACGGTGATTTCGAGCGGGATATCATGCTGGGAGGACTCGGCGAATCGGGTCAAGAAATACGAAGTGGATGAACCACCGGCGCCTGCGCCTATGATGGCTATCCGTTTGGCCTTGGGTTGAGTGTCGTGGAGAGGACTCTGGAGATCATCTGCAAGGGTAATGGACAAGCACGAAAGAAGCAGGACTGAAAGGTAGACAATGCTATGCATCATTTCGATTGCTTACCTTGGATAAGGCAGCAAGTGTATGTCTAGGTCATAGTATCGACATTTAATGCCATGCAGTTTGAGAAGAGGACGTAAGAGTAAGGGCTTAGTCGAGGTCGATGAGGTGAGCATTGGCAGGTCAGACCAATACCCTGATTGGGAAGGCTAGCCGTGCTCAGCCTTGCCAAGACCATGTGCATCACAAACGAGGCTGCAACAGAAGTCGTAAATATCTCAAATAAAAATCGTCGTGACGAATACTGGAGGCTAAACAAGGACATGGAACAGGCAAATTCGATGGTAGCAACAGGCTGCTGAGCGGTGCAAGGATGTGCGCATCTCCCCGTAGATAAGCTGTGGAATCTTTATGTAGGATGACTCAGCCTGTCTTTTTCGTCAATCGAACAGACCCAAGATCTAGGCAGTGGTAGGGCGAGTGATGGCCCGTGTGGCTGTCCAATTAGCATGCCTTGGACTCTTCTCATACTCGTTGTGGTGCTTAAATGAGGCCTATCTCCAAGCTACATGCTTTGAAGCGTATCTCAAGCACACACTCTGAATGTACCTCTCGCAAGCCTCACGGAATCATCGAGTGACCAAGTTGCGAGGCGGTATGAGTCAACCATTGCTACAAGGTTGGATCTGACCATATTATATTCCCGTTCAAGTTTGGCCGGGTTGTTCTTTGGGTTGAACGGACCACTACCCCGCTTCAACAGAATGTCCTTCCACTGTTATAACAGTCCTTTTGATTGCTTCTCCTCACACAGCTTGGCAAGAGTATCAATATTCTGTGTATCTCCTCCATCCTTGAATCCCGGCATGAGAGCAAGCCACTGATAGACACTCTGCCTTAAATCCTTTGGAAGTCGGGGCGGGGTACTGAGTACTTTCTCGAAACCATCCACCACTTTCTGGGCGATTTCATCGATCATGTAGTCTCCTGAGTTGGTGCCACTTTCACTTTCCAGTGCCTTGGCAAGACCACTCTTATATTCGACCATTGCGTTGACGGTAACACTGACGGTGCGAGGCCAACATGAGCTCATTAAATTCCACGAGTCCCCCTTCCCAGCTTGATCACCTGCTCCACGGAAATCGGTGCGCAAGATGACAGCAGGGATGTCAGCGGTTTTAGCCATCATGTACTCGACAACTGTTCCCGCATCTAATTCACTACCGTCATAAGTGAAGAGGGCCAAGTCGCAAGACACTAGTGCCCGGAGATCTTCATCTCGGATCGCGTGCGGCGAGAAGTCCCGTTGCTCTAAGTCTTGCGGTAGAACAGGTATAAATTTCCCAGATGACTTCTGCGAGATCGCCCTTGAAAGCAGCACATTGTTGTGCAATTCTGCAAGAGTAAAGAGAGGTCCTGCATGATAGTAGGTGTATGTCAGAGGAGGATGGCTTGGCGCCGCTGTGGTATGCGTGTGCAGAACCGATGCTGTGTTGTCATCTGATGCCATGTCCAGGGAGTGAGTGGCTATTATCTGCGAGACAGAAGTGCGAAATGAAAGGTGGAAGGGATTGTAGAAAGTTGGTGATATGTAATGGACACCACGACGAGGCTGAAGGTTGTCCTTAGTTCTCGGCAGGCGGTGATCGCCGTGATCACTGTAGGCAATTGAATGGCTGCTATTAATTAATTTCGGAGTCGGCAGAAGCCAACCTGGGCACTACGTTCAAACCATCGACTCGCTCTCTGTCCCCGAGTCCTAATGAAGCGATTTACCCACCCTCACTGTTACCTACTCCATTCGTGCGACGCCAAAAGCCAAAACTGTACCTTTTTTGGCTCTTGAGCATTTCAACATGCTCTCACTAAGACCGACATCCTACTCGGTCATAAGTAGAACATTCCTCTTCCCTACCCTTTTAAGCCAGGAGCGTCTCTCCTCGCAAATGCGACCCTCCCTTACGAGAGGACTCACAATTACCGACAATCTGTTCTAGGGCCTAGGTAGAAAACAGGGTATCTTACTTAACGGCGCAATCGAACATCTGAACGGGAGGGGGTGATCTTGCCAACATATTTCAGAGTTTGAATGAAAAGCCATCCGCTCGCCATTACAGTTGATGGCCTGTAAGAGGCGAAACTCTTATTCATTACCCCAAGAGCCTCATCAAAGGAAGGACTTGCATATTCTCATAGAGACGAGTGAAGTGCTCTCGTCCCTAACGCCAGTCGCAAGGCCCCCTGCAGGATGATATTCCGGTAGGCAGCAATTATTTATCCGACGCATCATCACTGAATGTATCCATGTCGCATGCTCAACCGAAGGATTACGAGCTATTTGCGAAGTATTTCTTCGAATTTCTTGAACCTCGGCTCACTGAAGTACCCTAGAGAGCAGACGTGGTAAGATTGGCTGGCTCGGAGTTGAATTGTTCCACTCTTATGAGAACAACGCCTAACTCCATGTTGGGGTGCATTCCTAAAGCATTGCTGAGAAATACGGGAATCAAAGTGGGGAAATCATTTCAAACAAGGCCATCAATACGTTGAATTCTGTTTCTTAACAGATGGACGGAACTCGGATGCTGGCGCATATCTGTTCCCCTGAACGGGGCACTGCGCCATCCAGATCCGAGAGCGTTGCGCCCCGGCTTATTACCATATCAAGGCTGCTAAGGTCAACTGCTCTATACTACAAATGGGAGAATCCTCCCATTCGTTTTCCATTTTGTCTATCCTTTTGAACCAACATCGCAGTCAAGACAAGGAAGGGACAATGGCACCTCGGAGTAAACAAGAACTTGATGCCCTCGCTGTCATTGATCCCGAGATCGATGCCGTAGGAGACATCCAGAAATCCTCGAAGCTCATTGCGAACTAACGTATCCAAGGCTCTTAAATCAGGCAAACTTCCCATCCCGTCCTTCGACTATTCAGACCGTACAAATGTGATATCCCAACTTCGTGCTCTCGAAGCCTCCTTCCCAATACCACCAGCCATTGAGCCTGTCTTGGAAACGGCAACGAAGTATACAACACGAGACAATCAAGAGCTGAACCTGTTCGTCTTCCAACCTGCTCAGAGTTCCAACAAACCCAAGCCATTGATCATCTTCTACCATGGCGGCGGCGGCTCCTTGGGCTTTGCTTACAGTGCGGCGCCATTGGCACGCAACCTGGTACTTCTCCATGACGCTGTGGTCATCAGCCCCCAATATCGACTTGCACCCGAGCATCCATTCCCGACAGGACCCAACGATGCTTGGGATGCCTTCGCATACATTGCCACTAACGCTGCCACCTTCTCAGCTGATCTAAGCGTCGGGTTCATCGTCGGCGGAGTCAGTAACGGCGCCGCCTTGACCAGTGGAATCGCGCTTCGAGCTCAAGAAGATCCGGCTTTGCCGAGGATCACAGGCCTGCTTTACTCTGCACCTGGCTTCGTCGGCTCTGCAGACTCTGTGCCTGCAGAGTACAGAGATAGATATCTCTCACGCACGGATCCGCGCTGTCTGACTGCCCCTATCCTGTCTGAAGATTTGAAAGCGGTTTTCAATGCCGTCTATGGCGCTCCGGAAGATCACCCGCTGTACCGAGCATTCAACGTCCAACCGTTCTCAAAGCATGCGGAAACCGCGCCCAAAGCCTACTTTCAGGTGTGTGGAATGGATATCCTACGTGATGATGCATTCGTCTATGCGAACATATTGGAGGGATTAGGCGTGCAGACGAAAGTAGACGTGTATCCCGGCACGCCGCATGTTTTCTGGGCCGTCTTCTCGTGGATCTCGCAGGCCCAGAAATGGAAAGAGGATACCGGGAAAGGCGTGGGCTGGTTGCTGGGGAGAGCTTGAGGTAGGGTTGTTGTAAGAATCAATGTCAGTGAGCTTCGCTTCGATCTGTCTATGGGTGTACTCCTTCCTTATACCTACAGTGGTCATCAGCCTCAACCCACATCCAGTCTGAAAGTCTGCTCCTGTACCAGTGCAGAAACCCTTTGGCCGAGAACCCTACAACAGAAACGTACCGCCATCGCTCCTGATCACCGTGCCCGTGACATTTTTATCCTTCATGACGTACAGGAAGCTCTCTACCACGTCTTCTACACTTCCCACCTTCCCAGTAGCAACCTTGCCAGCCATAGACTGCAGAGCTCTTTCAACTATTTCTCGATCCCCGAAACTTGCCTCCCATAGCTCTGTTTCGACCGGCCCAGGGCTGATCAAATTGACGCGGACGGGTTTCAGTTCGAGCGCCAGCGCACGCGTCATACCATGTAATCCAGCAGCATATGAAGCAATAACGCTCCAACCTTTATTTGGCTTCTCGGACACCGAACCCGTGGTGAGCGTGATAGAACTCGCGGGCCTCGGCGTCAAACACTTTGCTCCGTACTTGGTCACAAAGTATGGGGCAAGGAAGCGGACCACGCCCGCATTTCTCATGAATTCAAGGCCGACTTCTGCGAGAGGCTTCGGACTCAGTGGGCCGCCGGCAGTGAAGATGATGTGGTCGATTTTTCGGTCGATCTGAGTGAAGAGCTTCTCAGCGTTGCTTTCAAGAGTGGCTTCATCGCCTAGATCACACGAAATGCCTGTGATCTTGGTTTTCGATTCGGGGTACGAAGCTTTTAGGCGAGAGACGGCCGAGTCCACTTTTGAGGAGCTTGAAGATGATACGTATAGATGTGCTACATCATGTTCGATGCTTGCTTCTGCGAGTCCGAATCCAAGTCCTGAAGTGCCGCCGATAACAAGGACGGTGGTGTTGGCTAGCTTAGAAGTGTATTTGAGCTGCGCTGCCATTTTGAATATCTGTGTAGCTGGTTTTGTCTCTGGCGTTTGGAGACAGGTTAAAGATCTGTGGGCGCCGTATAAATACCTCGATGGAGGCGGATATTGATAGACGAGATTATCATCGCTATTATGGCATCATCATGATGTGGGGCGCGTACACCTTTCCATCAAGGCTATCTAGATCCCCTCAGAATGGAAATAATAGCAATTTCACCTTATGTCCGGGTTACTTCTAGGAAGTTAGAAGAGAGCGACATCGGCCCGTGACCATCGCATTAAGCTTAATAAACAAAAGCTTTTGACAAATGTCCGCACGGAAACAGCCTCATTGCGGATCTTGCAGAGAGGAGCCGGAGAGACACGCTGGATGACAGTGTGGATGATCGAGCGGATATGGACTTTTGCACCGGAGATAGAATTGATTGTTCCCGACAAGCGCTCAACGCCTACCGTCGAATTACCAATCCTGCACTGACGATTGTACGTGGGTGGACTGTCAATTCATGATTCAGTTGAGATGGCGACATGTTTGCTTTTTGAAGCATAGCCACACTCCTTGAGAAGACGGCGAACAACGAGAGCGAAGGCCCCGGCCCCTTGACCTGCTTGTTCTTACCGAAATTGGATGCTGGGAGGTTCTGTCTCCCCTACAATGAACAAGGATTCTCAAGCATTCGTATTGTAATTCCAGTGTACATCTCGATATAGACAGAGTCAAAGAAATTCAAAGTCCTCTGAGGGTGCCACTTCCTGCAATCAAGTACGAGTGTCGAGCCCACTCGCAAGTCGTTATGTAAAGATGTGCAAAGTTTTATGCCACTGTCGGTCTGTCAGCGATCGGAGGCAGTAAAACCCCAGCACAACAACCTCCAAGTCCAAATGATGGTTCTACTTGGGCGAACGCTGTCTAAAGAACCGATCCTGGCTAATTAACCAGCTAGTTGGTCTACTCGCTACGGTGTGTTCTCGTTTGGTCAAATTCAATCGCTAATCCCACGGTTGCCTCTTTCAAATCGTCGAGCGTGAAGACTTGGGAGGCTCGGCATGGGCAGTTCGTGTTCCTCCCGAGGAGCGGACCCAACCAAGGTCATCGACATGTCATTCTGCTAAGACCATGCCGCCCTGGCATTCGCGGGGTTCGATTCAATCAGAATCGCAGTCTGTACAGCTATTCATAACCAAGTACTGGGCATCGCCCTAACTAGAGGCTGAAACGGAGTCTCGAATGAGACCGGGCTTTCTTTTTGGAAAGAGACTCCAACGGTTCCGCAGTAGCTCCTCCACTCCGAGATCACCTGTTCCCTGCATTCTTATTATTGCATTGGCGGTCAACGACCTCCCCATCAAACCCCCTCCTCTCGACGACCTGACCAGTCCTCAGATGACACACACTTCGCTTAGAAGACATTTTCTCAAAAAATGCGAATCGAAGGAGAGTGGTGGCTGGGGCCCCATGCCATCCTATTCCTCATCTGGATCTCATCCCCAGCTTCAACTTCCTCGATCGTTGGTTAGGCTTGCGGGGAAGACTCTTCTCTGCCATCTGATCCACCGGGGACTACGTACTCGATATTCCGCGTCAAGAGACCAGAAGCAAACCCACCGTGTCCCAAGCCTCATCCATGTCTTCGTGGATGTCATCGGCTTTAGCTCCACCTACAGCCAGTGCTCCACATGCTTCTGATTTCGAAGGATGAATCCGCCTGTGAGCCAATGCGGAGGATGCATCCGTCTTGAACCAGGCTCTGAAGCCGCTTCCAAGTGTTATGTTAGGATTGATGACGGGCCACACTGCTTGCGGGGTCCATCCGCCTGCTTGACTGCTTATGATGGTCCAATCGTGCCTGACGATCGAATCCTGAGGCTGTCCCGGAGACGCCACAGGACCTAACCATTGGCTTTCTTCCCAGGCTCCTACCGGATACATCTCCTCTTCTTGGAGCCTGGCACCTATGCCACACGATTCCAGGATCTCGTGCGAGAGGTGAATTAAATGGAATTATTTTTGTGACCGATGGGTTATGCCAGTGTCGTCGGTGTCAGGCTCGGCAGTTGACCAGGGCCACTCCCTGAGATGCATGCTGCCATGGACTTCCTTACAGGGCCCTGTCGCTTCAAGGTCAGGTAGTCCACCGCCCCGGAAGCCCCACGTGGATGGCCTCAAATTGTCGAATGTTGTGTTGACGGCTTGAGATGGGATAAAAGACAAGTGGCACGGGGAAGAAAACCCAGGTGGCCCTGGGTGTCTTTTGGCTCTCTAGTTCTTTCGACTAGAGTCTTCTGCACGACCAGGCTCGTCCAGCAAACAACCTATTTGAAAGTTCACTCGCGCCAGGTGTCTCTGTTTTGTTCAGGAAGTGATCCTCCGATTGTTCTTTCACAATGGCGACCCTAGAACATCACCACCACACCCCACCGTCGGAGGCAGATATGATCTCCGGCGAGAAACCAGGCTTGTCGCACACGGTTTCTGCGGGCGCCATTTCCATCAGTCCAGAGCTTTTTGAAAAGGTGTGTCAAGCCAGCGTCAACTCTAGAAGAAGTCGGGACATAGAACAGCTGGTCCCATCCTTGCCAAAGCACTCATTGACTCCAAGATCGATCTAGCTATACTTGACTCCTAAAGTTCCTCACGCCGGCGACAACATCAAACGTTTCGCTAATCCAACACCTCTCGGGTTTGTCGGGTAAGCTCTTGGATGAGCCCGAATGACATGTAGAGATTGTGCTAAAGTCAGGCCAGCTTCGTCATTTCCACCATGACATTTTCGATGGTAATGATGGGTTGGGGCGGAGCCGCTGGACTTTCGCCTGTCGTGTAGGTTCTTCACTGCCCCGGGCTTTTAGAGATGCACGTCGACGAAGCAAAGTACACACAGTCCATTTACTGACATTTGACTTTAACAAGTGGGATATTCTTCTTCACGGGCCCAGTCCTCCTGATCCTGACGACGATCTTCGAATGGATCATGGGTAATTTCTTCCCGATGATGGTATGCGGCCTGTTCGCGGTCTTCTGGCTCTCGTTCGGTGTGCTCCAGCTCCCGACACTGGGCCTGGCCACCCCGTACTCCGCCGATGGCACCGACGCCATCACGGGCGGCGCGTCCAAGGAATACAACGCCGTGATCGCCTTGTACCTCCTCGTGTGGGGCTTCGCGCTCTTCACCTTCTGGATTTTCACGCTCAAGACCAACACCGTCTTCGCGCTGATTTTCCTCTTCGTCACCCTCGGTGCATGGGTCCTCTCCGGTGCATACTGGAAAGTCAGCACCGGCGACTACGACCAGGCCCAGAGACTGCAGAAGGTGAGTGCTGTCTTGTAATGCCGACAGAGAACCTCAAAAGAGGTTTCAGTTTTCGTTCTTCTTCTGACCAAATCCGTGACTCACAGGCCGGAGGAGCGCTACTGTTCATAGTCGGGTGTTTAGGTTGGTACATGACGTTCGTGATGATGGCTGCCGAGATGCGCCTCGCCATCACTCTTCCTGTCGGCGATCTCAGTCACTTCTGGCCCCGAACTGATGTCGAAATGGGCAAGGCTGAGAAGGAGTCCTAAGCCATCTCTTCACGACTCAGAGACCCGTTTCATCGATCCGGGGAGAATAAGGGGCTGTGTCGTGGAAAAATGCAGTATCTTACCGGGATAATGGAGAGATGGAAAGTCTGATAGTGTGAATTTTCAGATTGGAGATGTTGGCACATTTGTGAAGGTCGAAGGAGGAGAGAACAAAACATTGCAAACAACCCAAAGCCCCCAGAATCATCTTTATTAATACCTTGGACGACGATACCCAGATTAGTCAGTGGAATTCGAAGCGTTATCATGAGGCGACACCAGTCAAAGTGGGTCTGGGATCATCCTCCGATTTTGCATTAATTACTCTATAGTTTCCACGGCATCATAATACCGATTTGAATCATCTGTTTTCGTGCTTCATTCAGACCATTCGATAACTTTGTGAAGGTCATCCGACATTCGTGGGGGTGCTTGTCACATTACAGTTTCCTCTTCATGCGTTGCCCGGTCATTGCAATTACTGACATACACCAGCATTGCAAGATTTTGACTCTGACATGAGCCGTTCTTCTTTCATTTCCCACCACACACACACAGGGATCTGCACATGTGGCAGCAGTTTCGGTGAGTTTCGGGCGTAATACCAAGGAGAACGGCATGATAATGCGCCATCCTCCTTCCGTTTTGTCAATCCTCCGGTACATGTCTCCACGAAGTTGAGTGCACCAGCGTCAAGCAATAGCCCTGGTAACGTTTGCGAGGATGATTGCTCCAGTGTAACTTCCACATTCAGCTTGAGACAAGTTACACTGGTAATGTTTGGTGCCAGGATACGTGACATTCAGCGGAGCGAACTTGGTCAGCACGTTGTATGGATACTGGCCAACGCTTTGACAGACGTCAGTCAAACTCGAACAGTTAGGGTCTGTTATTCAATCCGCACCTTTCATCAATGTACGTATGTTTCAAGTCAAGGGAGAAGTTCTGTACACCGTACCACGAGATCACTCGAACACCAAATGTGCTGTTATCACAGGTGTTCTGCCACATGACAGGGGGCGATAGCCCGACAGCCCATTCGACACCACACCGATTGGAGCCAAGCTCTGGGGTGTCTTGATCTTGAAAATCAACTAAGTCTTGTCAGCGACAGGGGCTACAAAGTGGCAGTGAGAAGTAGAAGTCAATGCTCACATGAGATGAGAGTGCTCTGTGTGGAGGTCGGGTCTGCTTGGAAGGGTGAAGAAGCAATCACATTGGATATCTCGAAGTCGCCCGAGAAAGCCGAGGCAACGCAGAAGCACAATGAGGCCGCCAGCATGAAGAGAGCGGCGAGGTGAGGCATAGTGGCAACGTCGTGCCCTTCCACCGGCAACTTTCTCCCGGTCACTACTGGAAGCTAGAAGCGAAGCCCAGCCCTGTGGTTATGATGAGCAGAAGTAGGAGGATCCTACGAATTCGAAGAGGCCAGAAGGGAGAGGTGAGAGAAGTGAGGACACAATGGCCACCAGAATTTGAACCATGTGCGAGAAAGGTTGGGAAAGAGGAAGGAACGACCCTCATATATATATGTCGCTTCTCTGTCCCACAACTTCTGAGCGATCGGCATAGTCTTTGCTCGCTTCGTGTTCTCTTTGTAGCAGTTTCACCAGCTATTCGGGGCCACAAACATCCATGATCCTAAGTCAGTTGGTGTTTCTCTTTCTTTGCTCCCGCCATCCATGGAATGAGGAACCCTGGACGACAAACAAGGACCAAGGGACAAGGCTTGGCAATCGAGGAAAGTCCATTTGTCCAACTTGACTTTGCTTGGTTTGATCTAAATCCATGTTTCCAGAATCCTATCTTGCTGGATCTGCAACTGAGACACTGCATGAGAGAGGTAGCTGGGTTAGCAATGAGATCTCCCTGGTATGGGACTGAGAACGCTGCGAGTGGCGGAAAGCATTGAATCGCGATCATACTGCATGTTTCCCACTCCTCGTCCAGGTCCTTGGTTAGATGAATAAATCATGGGGTTGGGGTGCCAGCGCTCCGGAGAATACGGACTGCAAGAAAGTGTCTCCTTGGGTCACACAGCCTCACAGTGTTGTATGTCACCTCAAATCCAAGACCAAGACATGCAATCAGAACACTGACTGGATCATCGAGGAACCAGCTCTCCATGGGTTTTTGTCTTGTTAGACCTTGTCCCCCTGTATCGAATGCTGGCTCCGAGACAATATCTTCACAATGAGGCCAGACGGTGGAAGACGTAGCATGGAAGTAGTACGCACTTTCTCCGTCCTGGCCCCGACTCACACAACCATCGCTAGCTAATTCGGGTGTGATCTACTGCGGAACTAATACCCTGTTTGATTGATTGAACGGTAAAGGAAAGGCCCGCTTGAGCACAGACTTGAGGTCAAGAAGTCCAATACTCACCAGGCTTCGTGTGGGATGCCTTGCAGCCCTGATCATTGCATCGCAATAACATCGTTACAAGAAGAAATACCCCTCCTCACGTGCCCCGGTGGCTTGCTTGGAAAGAATCTGTGGGTGTCTTGTTGTCATCACGCCGCATGAAACGATCAAAGGCGATGCAAACAGTTCCTACGCACATCAGGTGGGCCACAAAGCGGATAGTGTAGATGGGATGAAAAGTAATGTGTTTGAACTTTCGCCATGCAATTGCCCTGGAAGCCTTCTAAATGTCGACTCCCATCAGTATGTGTGGAATCGTATCACCATCATCATCAACCCCCAGCCATGTCGATTTTGATTGTTAATCGCCACGCAGGGCTTGGACTGTATTTTTGTGATCGACCGAAGACCGCAACACCACCATCAGAAGTGAGACCAATCGTTTAACCCTTCTTTTTGCTGACACCAACAGTGCGACCTCTTCGGCCAGTGGTCTTGGAATGTTGACCTCTAACACGCAGGCCCCAGTAGTGTCGCAGACCACGATGGGCTCGGATCTTCTTCAGGCGCTCCAAATCCTCACGCAGCTTGCTCTCCATGCCGTTGGCCAGTACCTGGGTGTTTTTGCCGTCGACAATATCGCGTTGTCTGTTAAGGAACCACTCGGGAATTTTGTATTGTGTAGGGCTTTGGATGATGGTGACAATTCGCTCGAGTTCTTCGGTGGTGATTTCTCCAGCACTGTATTTAATCATCAGCCTCGTTTTCCAGATCAATTCCTTTCGTTCGGCCCTACCGCTTGTTCAAATCAACATCGGCTTTCTTGCAGACCAAGTTGGAATATCGACGACCGACACCCTTGATTCGGGTCAAGGCGTACATGATCTTTTGCTTTCCATCGACGTTGGTGTTGAGGAGACGGAGGATGAACTGGACTGTGATTCAGATGTCAATACCGGGATCCTACACGAGGGGTTTGGTGGTTCGCACAGTTCGACTTCTCTCCGCTGACGAGAGCTATTGACAAAGTTAGCAAATTGAAGTTCTCAATTCAAGATTCACAGGGAGATGAGGCGCAATATCGTTCAGGTGCGATCTTGTAGACTTCCGAGCGTCTATCACAGCTTTCATCGTTCGAGGGAGACTTACACATGATGGGCGAGTCTCTCTTTTTCTCGAGGTTGTCGACAATTGAGATGCTTGATGTGTCAAATGCCCTCAGAAGTTCTTTCAGCGATTTGCACTGCGAATTGTGGGAGACGAAAATGACCTAGTCCGCAAGTGGGATAGCATGCTAGACGTCTAGCTCTTGGCATTTGAGTCCTCACGTGAATAAGCGCCGTCACGTGGACTCTGACATCACTACTTGAACCATCTCGCTGAAACCTCCGACTCACCGAGTGGTCGCCGTTGCCGTAGCAAGCAGGCATCTCCGTTTACGCCTCCAGATCCTCAATCGTCTTCCTCCTCCTTCGACCTCCCTCTTGTCGCCTCTCCTCTTCCAATATCATCTATCTCCTTTATCAAATCATTTTTCAGCTTGAAGCTGAACTCAACATCTTCTGTTGGCTTTTGGTACAGGGCGAGTCCCCCGTCAATCCCCCGTCCATCCTTATCGCTGCTGCCTTGACTGGTTGAGCAGTCGAACTCGTCTCACTCTCCCGATTCATTCGATCATGAGGGCTCTATCCACAGCGTTGCTGGCCGGTGTGGCCACGGCTGCCATTGCACCCCAGCAACAACCTCTCCAATTCCCCAAGACATTTCCTGTAGAAGCCAAAAATGTCCTTGACAAGCAACTCCACAATCTGAAGGATGCTCTGAAGGGACTTACTGCGGAGGCGGCCGCCATTTGGGATGAAGTCGCTATGATGTATCCGGAAGATATGTCTGCTGCCAGCTTCTTTTCTTCACCCAAGAAACATAACCGCCGACCCGACCATGAATGGGATCATATTGTTCGGGGGGCAGACATTCAAAAGATTTGGGTTGAGAATGCTGATGGTGAGAAAGAGCGCCACATTGATGGCAAGCTTGACACCTATGATCTCCGCGTCAAGTCAGTTGATCCTAGCGTGTTGGGCGTTGACCCAGGTGTGAAACAATACTCGGGGTATCTGGATGACAATGAGGACGACAAGCATCTCTTTTATTGGTTCTTTGAATCAAGAAACGATCCCAAGAACGATCCTGTGGTTCTTTGGTTGAACGGCGGCCCTGGTTGCTCCTCGCTGACCGGTCTCTTCCTTGAACTCGGCCCATCTCGCCTTACTGAGAAACTTGAATTGGTGCATAACCCTTATTCATGGAATGACAACGCCAGCGTCATCTTCCTCGACCAGCCTGTCAATGTTGGTTATTCGTACTCGAGCTCCAGTGTGTCCAACACGGTGGCAGCTGGCAAAGACGTCTACGCTCTGCTAACTCTATTCTTCGAGCAATTCCCCGAGTACGCACAGCAGGACTTCCACATTGCAGGAGAGTCATATGCGGGCCATTACATCCCCGTATTTGCTTCTGAAATCGCATCACACAAGAAAACCAATATCAACCTGAAGTCAGTTTTGATTGGCAATGGTCTTACCGATGGGTTGACTCAATATGAATATTACCGACCAATGGCTTGCGGTGACGGTGGCTGGCCCGCCGTACTTGACAAGCAGTCATGCCAAGCTATGGATAACGCCCTCCCCCGCTGCCAGTCGCTGATCCAGAACTGCTATGACAGCGAAAGCGTGTGGTCTTGTGTCCCTGCCAGCATCTACTGCAACAACGCTCTCCTTGCGCCTTATCAGCGTACTGGCCAAAACGTCTACGATGTGCGTGGAAAATGCAAGGATAGCAGCAACTTGTGCTACCCTGAACTCGGATGGATCAGCAAGTGGCTTAATGACAAGAGTGTGATGAAGGCTCTGGGAGTCGAGGTTGATAGCTACGACTCTTGCAACTTTGACATTAACCGCAACTTCCTATTCCAAGGCGACTGGATGCAACCCTTCCACCGACTAGTGCCAGGCCTTATCGAGAAGTTCCCAGTTTTGATCTATGCAGGTGATGCGGATTTCATCTGCAATTGGCTTGGCAACAAGGCCTGGGCTGAAGCCCTTGAGTATCCTGGCCACAAGGAATTCAAGGCTGCTGAGACCAAGGATCTCCGGATCGACGGCAGCAAGAAAGGACGAAAAATCGGAGAGGTCAAGTCTCATGGAAACTTTACTTTCATGCGGATCCATGCAGGTGGTCATATGGTTCCCCTTGACCAGCCAGAAGCCAGCTTGGAGTTCTTCAATCGATGGCTCGCAAAGGAATGGTTCTAGATCAGTCAGGGACCATTTGATATGATGCTTGGAGGTGGGGAAGCATATTATCGAGTCATGGGTGGACATGTCTTCGTTCGTTGGACTACTGTATTGGACCCGGCGGATGTACTCTGGCTGGGCAAGGCATGCATGGCTCAGTCAAGACTGGCGGTTATTACACAATTGTATGTGCTGTGGGTCGCTGTAGGTTCAGTCATGATGCGTGTATTTGCAGAATCAATCTACTAGATTTCCCTTCGAGATTTGAATCCCGATGACATGGTGAAAGACCTGGCTCGGTCAGGGCTCTCTTCTCGTCGTTTTGTTCCTGTGTGTGCCAGTGCGAGCGCAAAGAGAACAATAGTCTGATGTGCCATGGCGCCCACAGTAGCTATTCTGGGCCAGGCATGAGATAGGATGGGCCGATGGAGTTGGTTTGGTGATTACGCCGCAGCAGCAGCGCTTCGAGTGTGGATGATGCAGGGCTCTATACAAATGCTATTACTCGTACTGTTGTCCAGTGTCCACACGCGCACTGACAAGTCCAGCGGGAGCCAGAGAGAAAGAATGCCACCCATGTCCATCTCTATTCTTAGGTGTAGGTCGTCTCGTAGGCCATTGGGCCAACCTGCAGGTCGTTGTTCAATAGCCTGAATCCCATGCGTCCAATCACGCCAATGAGCACCTGCATAAGCGCCCAGTCTCTCATCCTCTCCATCCTGTTTCCTGGGCTTGTCCTTTCTCATCATCGCTCCCCATTGCTCTCTCTATCGCTCACTCTCTCTACGCGCCCGACCCATCTGTCCGCCTCCACACCATGGACCTATCTTGTCTCTGCAAACAAACTGTGCTGCAGCACCGTATCACACAGTCGAAGGCCGATCTGGCCAACCCGCTCCTCTCTGCTTCCACCACAACACCCTCCATGGCCAATACGGTCACTCTTGGATCATGCATCTGCCTTGGCCATGGCATTTCTCGTTCAGTGCTCCACCAGGTCTGTTCCATCTAAATATTGCCATCCCCAGTCTGCCCGTTGCCATGATTCTTTTCCTCTCTTCACACAAGCAAGCCTTGTTAATTCTGGTCGTGCGGTAACGAGCTATTCCCGAGATTCTTTTTGTGCTTCATCTGCGAAAGATAGTGTCTGGTACACTATTGATAATTATCCCAACACCAATTCAAACCACCATAATATCAATATCGCCTTACCTTGTTGCCTTGTTTACGAGCTGTGCTCATAATCTTGCCTCAAGACCAACAACTCGTTTTTGGCAGAAAAACCACTTCAGACCCCTAAAGAATCTTACACCATCTTTTGACGAAACCTTCATCGTTGCTGGCCAACGATCATTTTCCGAAAATTAATAGCTCAATACCTCGTCGCACCTGACTTGCTGTGCACTCTCAACAACTAGTCCTTTCAAGCCTGATACTTTTTGTTGTTTGTTTCCCCATACTCTTGCATAATACTTTCCCTGTCGATTCAAGCCAACAAGACCAAGTCGCCTCCGAAGAAGCTGGTTCGTTGATCTAGAAGGAAGAGCGTCAGTTCATTGCACCGCTCTCGTCCAACAAATCAAGCCTTGTCAAGAGCAACCTCAGACAGTTGCTCTTGACTTCAACAGCGCCTCAAAAACGCTGTCCTCGCATATCAACACCATCTTCTTCGCCTCAGCCCTCTGTTCAACCCAGTGTTCCTGGCCGTTTGTCGTCGTGATTGCAGGTCAATCTGAGCAACATAACAGCACCTTTCACAATCTTCCTAGATATCCCAACTATCTGTTGAGGAAGCTCTGCCGATCATCACGGCCATCTCCTGGTCGTAACCTGTCAATCACATCGCTACTTCATCCGCCAGTCAGGGACTCTGATTTTTACGGGACTTCGGCTTGGTCCAATCGCCTTTTTACTGCACCGCAAAATATACTTTTATTCTCAACGATTGCATACGACCCCCCCAGCTCTTCAGCATCTTTGACGATATCAACGCACAAGAATAGTCTCTACGACAAGCATTTCCTTCTTTACGACAACCTGAACTAATAGTCAACTTCAAAAACTAAAACAGTCAACAGAAAATCCCTCGAGATTAAAACATCATGTCTTCCCCCGCTGTTCAGCTTTCATTCACCCTTCGCACCTCTGCCAATGTTCGCACCGTGCATCTTCTAGGCTCATGGGACAATTATAAATCACAACTCCCGCTGTCCGTGGTCAAAGACGCATCTGCCAAGCCAGGAAGCTGGAAAGGAACCTTCCGTTTCCAGGGATCTAACGCACTCAAGCTCGGCAGCAGATACTGGTATTACTACATCGTCGACGGATACCACGTCTCTCACGATCCAGCCAAAGAGTTTGTCACTGAGAAGACCACTGGTCGCAAACTCAACGTCATCGACGTGCCTGGAGGCGACAAGAAGGCCGCTCGCCCAACAGTTGATACTCAAAATCTCTCCAAGCGACACTCTCGTGACATCCCAACAGGCCGTGCTTTGAGCCCTGGCAAGATCCAGCACCCGAAACCGACCAAATCGTATGCTAGTCGCGGGCTCCGAGAAGCAGACTACGACACATCTCCCGTGGACGACCTTGAAGAACGCTTTGCTGGTTACCGCATCAGCTCGGCGGGCGGCTCTTCGGCTTCGCCATCTGACCTGTCTGACTCCAGCTCCAGCTCCGGCACGGCTTTCAGCAGATCGTCACCCTCGAGCATGTCAAGCGCTTCTGACCACTCATGCCGCTGCGAACGCTACGGAGTGACCAAGTCAGGACAACGGGTCAAGATCGACTGCGGCGGGAAACGCTGCGGTTCATGGTCTTCTAGCTCAAGCGAGTGTGAGAGCCAAGAAAGCGACGACTCGTCCGAGGATGAACGCGAATATCGAGCTCGTGTGCGACGCGAGCAGGAGAAGAAATCATCGTCTCACGCCAGCCACGGCCACGGCCACAGCAGTCGCGAAACCAGACGCCCTGAGGAACCCCGACGAACCGTCGTTGTCGAGAGGAGACGGAGATGAGCCCAGGGGCCAGGCGGGGCCATCGAGCCGGATCTCATCCGGTGCAATTTGTGTTTTATTCACTCTCTAAATGCGAATCGTTACGTTTCGTTTTTTTCCTGTTGACGCCCTCCAAAAAAACAGACAGATTGTGTGGTGATGGTAATAGTCCCACCTTCTCTCCAAAAGAACGGCAAATATCCTTGACGTCGGACTGAGTCACGATCAGATCCCCCAAAAAGACTAACCTCAAAATCTTGAACAGGCCAAAAAGTGTGTCTTTGCCAACCACCCCAACCACTTCGACTGCTTCAGGAGGATCAACGGGATGATTCGGCCCCTTTGGGCTGTGACATGACCATCAGACCTGCGTCTTCTGCAGAGAAGGTCGAGCAAACCTGTGTGTGAGCGAGGCAGAGTGAAAGTCTACGAGATTGTGGCATGGTGACTGCGTGTGCGGGCGGCGGGCAAGTGCTTGAGACGGCACGGCAGATAGGGAGATAGGGAGGGAGGGAGGATGGCGAAGCCGCAGTCGATTCAACGAAGCCTGAGGGAAGAGGACGGAGGGCATAGGCATATACCGTACGAGGAAGAGGAGGATATCCCCCAAGGGTCAACGATGTCCATGGCCAGAGTGCTCTGATTTCTAGTTAGACATCTCTTTGTCAATTGTCGAAGTCTTGTTGACTTCACCCTGCCTCGCTACATGGGTAGTTAGGCGGGCCCGTAGAGAGAGGTCGCTGAATGCCAGACGACAACACGTCCATGCTTGCATCAACAAATATTCATGCTACTGGTCCCCCCCCCCC